>NW_027101324.1:2989484-3009484 GCF_029633855.1 Hoplias malabaricus
TATTTGACACAAGTCAAATATATTACAATTGGGATCCCAATTCACATATATTTGACACAAGTCAAATATATTGCAATTGGGATCCCAATTCACATATATTTGACTTGTGTCAAATATATTGCAATTGGGATCCCGATTCACATATATTTGACACAAGTCAAATATATTGCAATTGGGATCCCAATTCACATATATTTGACACAAGTCAAATATATTGCAATTGGGATCCCAATTCACATATATTTGACTTGTGTCAAATATATTGCAATTGGGATCCCGATTCACATATATTTGACACAAGTCAAATATATTGCAATTGGGATCCCAATTCACATATATTTGACACAAGTCAAATATATTGCAATTGGGATCCCGATTCACATATATTTGACACAAGTCAAATATATTGCAAATGGGATCCCAATTCACATATATTTGACACAAGTCAAATATATTGCAATTGGGATCCCAATTCACATATATTTGACTTGTGTCAAATATATTGCAATTGGGATCACAATTGCAAATTATATCTTACCCAGAGCCCCAGGCTCCCAGAAGGGAGCTGGGCTGTGATAAGGCTTGCCCCGGAGCCTACCACTGGTGCTAAGACTCCCATAAGCCTCTGGATCTCTGCAGAGTCCCAGAGTCCCAGAGTCCCAGAGTCCCAGAGTCCCAGAGCCCCAGGGACCCAGAGACCCAGAGCCCCAGAGCCCCAGAGCCCAAGAGCCCCAGAGCCCAAGAGCCCCAGAGTCCCAGGGACCCAGAGTCCCAGAGTCCCAGGGACCCAGAGTCCCAGGGACCCAGAGTCCCAGGGACCCAGAGTCCCAGGGACCAAGAGACCCAGAGCCCCAGGGACCCAGAGTCCCAGGGACCCAGAGTCCCAGGGACCCAGAGACCCAGAGACCCAGAGCCCCAGGGACCCAGAGCCCCAGAGCCCCAGAGCCCCAGAGTCCCAGAGCACCAGAGCCCCAGAGCCCCAGAGTCCCAGGGACCAAGAGTCCCAGGGACCCAGAGACCCAGAGCCCCAGGGACCCAGAGACCCAGAGCCCCAGGGACCCAGAGACCCAGAGCCCCAGGGACCCAGAGCCCCAGAGCCCCAGAGTCCCAGAGTCCCAGAGTCCCAGAGCCCCAGAGCCCCAGAGCCCCAGAGACCCAGGGACCCAGAGCCCCAGAGTCCCAGAGCCCCAGAGCCCAAGAGCCCCAGGGACCCAGAGACCCAGAGACCCAGAGCCCCAGAGCCCCAGAGTCCCAGAGCCCCAGGGACCCAGAGACCCAGAGCCCCAGAGCCCCAGAGCCCCAGAGCCCCAGAGTCCCAGAGCCCCAGTGCCCCAGAGTCCCAGAGCCCCAGAGCCCCAGAGTCCCAGGGACCCAGAGTCCCAGAGCCCCAGGGACCCAGAGACCCAGAGCCCCAGAGCCCCAGAGACCCAGAGCCCCAGAGCCCCAGGGAACCAGAGCCCCAGAGTCCCAGGGACCCAGAGACCCAGAGACCCAGAGCCCCAGGGACCCAGAGCCCCAGAGTCCCAGGGACCCAGAGCCCCAGAGCCCCAGGGACCCAGGGACCCAGAGCCCCAGAGCCCCAGAGTCCCAGAGCCCCAGAGTCCCAGGGACCCAGAGACCCAGAGCCCCAGAGCCCCAGAGTCCCAGGGACCCAGAGCCCCAGAGCCCCAGGGACCCAGAGCCCCAGAGCCCCAGAGTCCCAGAGCCCCAGAGCCCCAGGGACCCAGAGACCCAGAGTCCCAGGGACCCAGAGCCCCAGAGCCCCAGGGACCCAGGGACCCAGAGCCCCAGAGCCCCAGAGTCCCAGGGACCCAGAGCCCCAGAGCCCCAGGGACCCAGAGCCCCAAAGCCCCAGAGTCCCAGGGACCCAGAGCCCCAGAGCCCCAGGGACCCAGAGCCCCAGAGCCCCAGAGCCCCAGGGACCCAGGGACCCAGAGTCCCAGGGACCCAGAGACCCAGAGCCCCAGAGACCCAGAGACCCAGAGACCCAGAGCCCCAGAGCCCCAGAGTCCCAGAGCCCCAGGGACCCAGAGCCCCAGAGTCCCAGGGACCCAGAGACCCAGAGCCCCAGGGACCCAGAGCCCCAGAGCCCCAGAGTCCCAGGGACCCAGAGACCCAGAACCACAGAGCCCAGGGACCCAGGGACCCAGAGCCCCAGAGCCCCAGAGTCCCAGAGCCCCAGAGTCCCAGAGCCCCAGAGCCCCAGAGTCCCAGAGCCCCAGGGACCCAGAGCCCCAGAGTCCCAGGGACCCAGAGTCCCAGAGTCCCAGGGACCCAGAGCCCCAGAGCCCCAGAGTCCCAGAGCCCCAGAGCCCCAGAGCCCCAGAGCCCCAGGGACCCAGAGCCCCAGGGACCCAGAGCCCCAGAGTCCCAGGGACCCAGAGACCCAGAGTCCCAGGTACCCAGAGACCCAGAGCCCCAGGGACCCAGAGCCCCAGAGCCCCAGAGTCCCAGGGACCCAGAGACCCAGAGCCCCAGAGCCCCAGAGCCCCAGGGACCCAGGGACCCAGAGTCCCAGGGACCCAGAGACCCAGAGCCCCAGAGCCCCAGAGCCCCAGAGTCCCAGGGACCCAGAGCCCCAAGGACCCAGGGACCCAGAGTCCCAGGGACCCAGAGTCCCAGGGACCCAGAGACCCAGGGACCCAGAGTCCCAGAGTCCCAGAGTCCCAGGGACCCAGAGCCCCAGGGACCCAGAGCCCCAGGGACCCAGGGACCCAGGGACCCAGAGACCCAGAGCCCCAGGGACCCAGAGCCCCAGAGCCCCAGAGCCCCAGAGCCCCAGAGTCCCAGGGACCCAGGGACCCAGAGCCCCAGAGCCCCAGGGACCCAGAGTCCCAGGGACCCAGAGACCCAGAGCCCCAGGGACCCAGGGACCCAGGGACCCAGGGACCCAGGGACCCAGAGACCCAGAGCCCCAGAGCCCCAGGGACCCAGGGACCCAGGGACCCAGAGACCCAGAGACCCAGAGCCCCAGGGACCCGGCGCACCGGTCGAACCTATCTGGCCCACACTTAAGCCCCCGCCCTCGGACTAAACCAATCAGCCTGCCCCGTCAAAAAAGATGCCCACTGGTAGACCTGGAACCTTAAAATATATTGGAAGTGGGATGGTTGCCCAATTGCTGTATAATATATTGCAAGTTCATCCTGCCCACTGGTGGACCTGGGAGCCAAAACGGCGCGCAATATATTGGAAGTGGGACGGTTGCGCAATCGCTGTACAATATATTGGAAGTGGGATGGTTGCCCAATTGCTGTATAATATATTGCAAGTTCATCCTGCCCACTGGTGGACCTGGGAGCCAAAACGGCGCGCAATATATTGGAAGTGGGACGGTTGAGCAATCGCTGTACAATATATTGGAAGTGGGATGGTTGCCCAATTGATGTACAATATATTGGAAGTGGGATGGTTGCCCAATTGCTGTATAATATATTGCAAGTTCATCCTGCCCACTGGTGGACCTGGGAGACAAAACGACGCGCAATATATTGGAAGTGGGACGGTTGCGCAATCGCTGTACAATATATTGGAAGTGGGATGGTTGCCCAATTGCTGTATAATGTATTGGAAGGACCCTCCGTCAAATCTCAAAGTTCATTCTGCCCACTGGTGGACCTGGGAGACAAAACGCCGCGCAATATATTGAACGTGGGATGGTTGCCCAATTGCTGTACAATACATGGGAAGTGGGATGGTTGTCCAGTTCATTACACCCTCATCCTGGGCCTCTGATTAGGCTTGCCCCGGAGCTTACCACCGGTGCCTACCTCCAGGGGCTTATTCACCCCAACGCCCTGGTCCCCTAACCCGGCATGAATTTCACCAAGGGTCCCCTACCTCCGGGGCTCCCTATCAGCCAATACATTAAGAACACCTCATCCTGGGCCTCTGATAAGGCTTGCCCCGGAGTTTACCACCGGGGCCTACCTCCGGGGCCTAATTAAACCCAACGCCCTGGTTCCCTGAACGGGCCTTATTCAAACAACCTCTCCGCCGCCTAAGCTCCGGAGCTTCCTTTTGGCTCCCAGAGGCCCAGAGGCCCAGGCTCCCAGAGGCCCAGAGGCCCAGGCTACCAGAGGCCCAGGCTCCCAGAGACCCAGAGGCCCAGAGGCCCAGAGTCCCAGAGACCCAGAGACCCAGAGGCCCAGAGACCCAGAGACCCAGAGCCCCGGGGACCCAGAGACCCAGAGACCCAGAGCCCCAGAGCCCCAGAGTCCCAGGGACCCAGAGCCCCAGAGCCCCGGGGACCCAGAGCCCCAGAGCCCCGGGGACCCAGAGACCCAGAGCCCCAGAGACCCAGAGCCCCAGAGCCCCAGAGGCCCAGAGCCCCAGAGGCCCAGAGGCCCAGAGGCCCAGAGACCCAGAGGCCCAGAGTCCCAGAGACCCAGAGACCCAGAGACCCAGAGGCCCAGAGTCCCAGAGACCCAGAGACCCAGAGACCCAGAGACCCAGAGACCCAGGGCCCCAGGGCCCCAGAGACCCAGAGACCCAGAGACCCAGAGTCCCAGAGTCCCAGAGCCCCAGAGTCCCAGGGACCCAGAGCCCCAGAGCCCCAGAGACCCAGAGACCCAGGGACCCAGAGCCCCAGAGCCCCGGGGACCCAGAGCCCCAGAGCCCCGGGGACCCAGAGACCCAGAGCCCCAGAGTCCCAGAGTCCCAGAGTCCCAGAGTCCCAGGGACCCAGAGCCCCAGAGCCCCAGAGCCCCGGGGACCCAGAGGCCCAGAGGCCCAGAGGCCCAGAGGCCCAGAGACCCAGAGACCCAGAGCCCCAGAGGCCCAGAGCCCCAGAGCCCCAGAGACCCAGAGACCCAGAGACCCAGAGACCCAGAGACCCAGAGACCCAGAGCCCCAGAGCCCCAGAGCCCCAGAGCCCCGGGGACCCAGAGCCCCAGAGCCCGGGGACCCAGAGACCCAGAGCCCCAGAGTCCCAGGGACCCAGAGCCCCAGAGCCCCAGAGCCCCAGGGACCCAGAGCCCCAGAGTCCCAGAGCCCCAGAGCCCCAGAGCCCCGGGGACCCAGAGCCCCAGAGCCCCGGGGACCCAGAGACCCAGAGCCCCAGAGTCCCAGGGACCCAGAGCCCCAGAGACCCAGAGCCCCAGGGACCCAGAGACCCAGAGCCCCAGAGTCCCAGAGACCCAGGCTCCCAGAGGCCCAGAGGCCCAGAGGCCCAGGCTACCAGAGGCCCAGAGGCCCAGGCTACCAGAGGCCCAGGCTCCCAGAGGCCCAGAGGCCCAGGCTACCAGAGGCCCAGAGGCCCAGAGCCCCAGAGCCCCAGAGACCCAGAGGCCCAGAGACCCAGAGTCCCAGAGACCCAGAGACCCAGGCTACCAGAGGCCCAGAGGCCCAGAGGCCCAGGCTACCAGAGGCCCAGGCTTCCAGAGGCCCAGAGAAATTTTATTTATATTTGATTTGGACATTTTACGCTCTTTCTGGACCCTTAGACCCTCCCCCAAGCTTTGGGCGGGACTTTAGAGAGGTCAAAGTTGAATGCATCCCATTTGCAATATATATGACACTGTTAAATATATTGGAAGTTGGATGGTGTAGGTTATTCCATTCAGAAAGCCAATCAGAGCCAATCAGAGCCAAGTGACACATACTAAAGGGATGGGCCCAACGTTCTGAACTCCTAGATGGAGCACCAGTGCCCCTAGTGCTGTCCAAATGGCGATTTTGCCGCGGGTATCAAACTGGAAAAAGTTATCACTCAGTGTCCAAATGGTCATGCTTTATACGGCATTATGGATCCATAACCGGCATACAATCCCACTGTGGTCATAAGTGTCCAATGGCAATATATTTGAATGGGCCTTTGTCCAGAAAGTGTATAGTGGGGCTAACTTAAGAGAGTCATAGTTACTCCCGCCGTTAACCCGCGCTTCGATGAATTTCTTCACTTTGACATTCAGAGCACTGGGCAGAATTCACATCGTGTCAACACCCGGTCCAAGAGCCTTCACGATGCTGTGTTTTAATTAAACAGTCGGATTCCCCTTGTCCGCAGCAGTTCTAATTCGGCTGTTAGGTGCCGGCCGAGAGACCCGGCCCCGGAGGTCTCCCCCCGAGGCGAGACTCATAAGCCCGAGAGATCCACGGAGCCTAGGCTCGGCGCGCGAGGCTCCAGGGACACCGCCCCGACCCACCGAAGCCCCACCACCGGCGGTGGCCCGCTACGAGTCCACACACGCACGAGAGACCGCAACCCCCCCACGCGGACCTACGTTCCATTGCGTCCCTCCGCGTCCCATCGGGGGAGAGCGAAGGGCCGGACGCTCGAGCTTAGCCGGGGGCGGCCCACCCGGCGACGGGCGTCGGGAGCCCGGCCCGGCTTAGGTAGGGAGAGGGAGGCCGAAGGCGGTCATCCGACGGAGGTTAGTCCCGAAGGACGCTCCCCCGCCGGCATCCCACCGACGACCGGCTCCCCTACCGTCGACCTGACCGAGGCCCCCTAAGCGCCACCGCCGAGGGGGGGACACGCACCGGGGCTTAAGGTCTCGCTCGCCGCGACCCACTCTCATCGACCCCGACAGACAGACGGAGCCTTGTTCACGGGGGTTTGGATATACTGGGGGGACAATCTCTCGCCGTGCGCTTCCTCGCGCGCAGGACCCAGTGGGGGGGGGCCCGAAGGTGGACCGGGAACAGCTCCCCGTCGCACGGGCAGCACCGGGCTTTCGGACCCCGCATCAGCAGACACGGGCCCGACCGAGCTCAGCCATTAGAGCCAATCCTTATCCCGAAGTTACGGATCCGTCTTGCCGACTTCCCTTACCTACATTGTTCCAACACGCCAGAGGCTGTTCACCTTGGAGACCTGATGCGGATATGGGTACGGCCTGGGGGGAAATTCACTATACCTCCCCCGGATTTTCAAGGGCCGATGGGAAACGTCCCGGCCGTCGCATAGCGCATGCGACGCCTTTCAGAGCGTTGAGCCCCTATCTCGGGGTCGAACCCATTCCAGGGCGCTCCAGCTCTTTAGCAAGGAGAGAGAATCCTCCCCGGGGTCCCCACCGGCGTCTCCGGGTTCGTTTGCGTTACCGCCACGGGAGCGCCTCTCGGCGGCTCGATCTCCACCAATCCCAGGTACGGGGATATTGGCCCGATCCCCTTTCGGTCAGCGCGAGGCAGACGAGACCATCGCCCCAGCATTTTCCGAACGGCGCTCGCCTATCCCTTAGGACCGACTAACCCACGGCCAAGCGCTGTCGGCGTGGAACCCTTCTCCACTTCGGCCTTCAAAGTTCTCATCTGAATATTTGCTACTACCACCAAGATCTGCACCCGCGGCGGCTCGACCCAGGCTCGCGCCAAAGGCTTCTGCGCCACCGCGGCGCCCCTCCTACTCGTCGCGGCATACGGTCCCATGAGTCTCGGTTCTCTCTCTCATTCTCGCTGGCTTTTGGGGGGGGTGGGAGACAAGTACCGCCAGCGACGGCCGGGTATGGGCCCGACGCTCCAGCGCCATCCATTTTCAGGGCCAGTTGATTCGGCAGGTGAGTTGTTACACACTCCTTAGCGGATGCCGACTTCCATGGCCACCGCCCCGCTGTCTATATCAACCGACACCTTTCTTGGGGTCTGATGAGCGTCTGCGTCGGGCGCCTTAACCCGCGCGTTCGGTTCATCCCGCAGCACCAGTTCTGCTTACCAAAAGTGGCCCACTCGGCACCGTCAATTCCATGCCCGGCTCCAAGCCTGCGAGCCGGGCCTCTTACCCATTTAAAGTTTGAGAGTAGGGCGAGGCCCGTTTCGGCCCCGCGGCCTCCAGTCATTTCTTTACCGGATAAAACTTGAAGTTTCGGCGCCGGCTATCCTGAGGGAAACTTCGGAGGGAACCAGCTACTAGATGGTTCGATTAGTCTTTCGCCCCTATACCCAGGTCGGACGACCGATTTGCACGTCAGGACCGCTGCGGGCCTCCACTCAGGGTTTCCCCTGGCTTCGCCCTGCCCAGGCATAGTTCACCATCTTTCGGGTACCACCGCGTATGCTCTGGCTCCGCTCTCCGCACGTGGGAAGAGCAGGCCGGTGGTGCGCCGCCCGCCCCCTCGGAGGGTTAGGACGGATCCCACCTCAGCCGACGCGCGCCGGCCTTCACCTTCGTTGCGCCTCCGGGGGTTCTGGTCCCTTCGACTCGCATACGCGTTAGACTCCTTGGTCCGTGTTTCAAGACGGGTCGTTCGGGGTCCGAACTTAGCCGCTGACCTTAGGCGTTCGGGTGCTGTGGGCCTGGATCGCCCCCCGCATCGCCGTAGCGGGCCTAGCCCGGGGCTGAGGACAGCCCAGCCGGCCCGCTTCGACCGAACGATCGGGGGGGGCCCCCATCCCCATCCCGGAGGAGGGGAGAACGCGGAAAGGACATTGCTCCACGGCCCCGGCGTTATCGGCGAAGTCGGAGCGAGGGGCTGTAGCGGAACGCCCGTGTCCGGGGGCCGCGTGGGGCTCCCTTCTCCGGACGGACCTACCTTCACCCTCGGGCCCTTCCAAGCCTAACCGGAGCCGGTCGCGACTCACCACCACGCGGGGAAAGTACACCGGGCGGGGCCGGACCTCCGTACGCCCGACAGGCCCGAAGTCCAGAGGCGAAGCGCAGAGCCGAAGCGGGGAGCGGTGGAGTCGGCACCCCACCCCTCTCGCCCGGATACGCTCGCACCCCCGACCGCGGAACCCGACGAGCGCGGGGCCGTCCGCCCGGCTGAATCCCCCGGGGCAGTCTTCTCGGTCCCCGTACGTTTACCTCTCAACGGTTTCACGCTCTGTTGAACTCTCTCTTCAAAGTCCTGTTTCAACTTTCCCTCACGGTACTCGGTTCGCTATCGGTCTCGTGCCGGTATTTAGCCTTAGATGGAGTTTACCACCCGCTTTGGGCTGCATTCCCAAGCAACCCGACTCCGAGAAGCCCGACCTACCCGGGCGGGAACGCGGGACTCGCTACCGGGCTTTCACCGTCTATGGGAAGAAGCCACGTTCGCGAGGACTTGGTCCCGCGTCCGCACCGAGACGGATCTTACGGACTTCCGTACGCTACATTTCCCGGCCAACCCCGGTCAGGGGAAAGTGGGATTCAGCGCTGGGCTCTTCCCTGTTCGCTCGCCGCTACTAAGGGAATCCTTGTTAGTTTCTTTTCCTCCGCTTACTGATATGCTTAAGTTCAGCTGGTCGTCTCGTCTGATCTGAGGCCGCACACAGAGGTTTCTTATGCGGGGGCGAGGGCGGAGGCGGAGGGCCGAAGGCTAGGGGCGAGGGGCGAGAGCCCGGCACGAGACCGAACTCCGCGACACCTTCCCCCCCACCCCGGCCGCTCGCCCGCCCGCTCACTCGCCCGCTCGCTGGGTTTAATCGGCACTCGCCACCCCCGCGTCCGACTGCGCGGAGCCCCGCTCGGGACTCGGGGAGAGACCGTAACGGACGTGGACCCGGACCTACTCGGCTCTCCCTCCGTTCCCTGTACGGAGCTCTCTCGCAACACGGGCCGCGTGGACTGGCTCGGAACCGAGTCTTCGTTTGGGAAGACGAAGGGCCGTTTTCAGGCCCTGCGAGCTTCCAGCCGCGGTCTCTCTCTCTCAGCGGGGGCGCGGAGACCGATCGATGGGTAAAGCGACCCTCAGACAGGCGTGGCCGCGGGATGGACCCCCGCGGCCGCAATATGCGTTCGAAATTTCGATGATCTGTGTCCTGCAATTCACATTAGTTAACGCAGATGGCTGCGTTCTTCATCGAAGCACGAGCCGAGTGATCCACCGCTAAGAGTCGTATTCGGGTTTGTGCCCGGCCCGTTACAGGCCGGGCGAAGGAAGCCATTCGAACAAGAGACAATTTTTGCCAATATATTTCAAGCCGGGTGCCTTCCACCCCCGTGCAGGGGGGGAAAGGTCATTGAACCTGGGCGTCACCACCGGACCGAGGAGTTACGGCCCGGGGGACGATCGCCCGAGTAGGTGCCCGAGACTTACGTGGTTTAGGAGACCGGGGTCTAGGCACCCGCCGTTCCCGGCGAGGCCCAGGGGTTTGGTTCGCTGCGTTACGGGTCCCGGTCTAAGGCATTCAGGCGTGCGCTCAAAGCCAAGCTCTCCACCCCGGAGGGTATGAGCGAGGCCCGGTGGTACGCTCCCAAGTCCCCGCTTAGGGGAAGGCGCTGGGTAGATCCCACCTAGTCAGGACCGGCGGGCACCGGCCGTCTCCTTTCGGGTGTTTATAAACGCATCCGGGGTTCGTGAGGCCCCTTCAACTCGCGCACCGGCCTTAGACTATTATACGGTCCGTCTCTGCGAAGCCAACATCGGGGGTATTTTGCATGCGCTCTTAAGCTCCGCTCTAACCCCGTGAGGGGAAAGAGTTTCGCCCGGCGGTACGCTCCCGTCCACCACCGCCCCCTGTGCCGGGGGGATGGGTTCAGGGAGATCCCACCGAGGCCGGCGAGCACCGGCCAACGCCCTGGGGGTGAGTAAGCCCCTTTGACTCGCGCACGCACAATCAAGCCTTCAACGATCAATGGTTTTTTGGGTTTAACTACCCGGCGGGCGGCTCCGGCGCCACTCTTCCCCCCGCGAACGGGAGGGGCGGACCGGGGTACCTATGCACCTAAGGCGGTCCTCGCATAACCCCGAGTTCCGAAGCCGGCTCGCTACGTCCACCCACCCGGAGGGGGGAGAGACTCACGTCGGCCGACGACGAAAGGTACGAGGCTTCTGCGGTCCATACCTTGAAGGTACCCGCCGGGGGGGAGGTTCGGCCTCTCGAGTCCGACTCGACAACCGGCACGGACGGCGGGCGCCGACCGCGGCCAGGTCACCGTTATTGATCCTTCCGCAGGTTCCCCTACGAAAACCTTGTTACGACTTTTACTCCCTCTAGATGTCCGGGTTCGATCGACTTCCCATCGCCCGGAGGCGACCCCCGTTCGAGGGCCGCCCCGGGGACGGTCCGAGGACCTCACCGAGGCATCCGATCGGTAGTAGCGACGGGCGGTGTGTACAAAGGGCAGGGACTTAATCGACGCGGGCTGGTGACCCGTGCCTACTTGGAATTCCTCGTTCGAGGGGAATAGTTGCAATCCCCTGTCCCCAGCGGGGAATGGCGTTCATAGGATTGCCCGCACCTCTCGGCGTAGGGTAACTTACATGTTGAACCAGCCATTGTAGCTCACGTGCGACCCCGGACTTCTAAGGGCATCACAGACCTGTTATTGCTCCATTTCTCAAGTGGCTTCTGTGCCACAAATCGCTCTAAGAAGTTTAGCCACCGACCGCTGATTCCCACCGGGCGAACCCCAACCTTCAGGCCCGCGGTAAGCGGGAGGGCACCGGGGAGGGGAGAGGGAAGGCGAAGGCGAAGGCGAAGGACGGACAACCCACACCCGGAGAGCGGAACGAGGTGCGGACGGCATCGGGGAGGGAACCGAACGCGAAGGGGAGAGGCCGGAGCCACCCACTCGACGCAGAACTGAACCCCCGTCAACCGCATCACCTCCCCGAACCGATCCGGGGTAGAACCGGACCCCCGCCGAAACCCCCAACACCCCCACCCCGATGGGGACCCCCCGCGAACGGGGACCTTCGGGGATAGAGTCCGACCCAGGAGAGGGGCCGTGTAACTACTTAAAGGATGGGATCTCGTTCGTTACCGGAATTGACCAGACGAATCGCTCCACGAACTACCAACGGCCATGCACCACCACCCACAGAATCGAGAAAGAGCCGTCAATCTGTCAATCCTTACCGTGTCCGGGCCGGGTTAGGTTCCCCGCGTTGAGTCAAATTAAGCCGCAAGCTCCACTCCTGGTGGTGCCCTTCCGTCAATTCCTTTAAGTTTCAGCTTTGCAACCGTACTCCCCCCAGAGCCCAAAGACTCGTGGTTTCCCGGACGCTGCCCGGCGGGTCATAGTCGTTAACCCAACGCCGCCGGATCGCGGGTCGGCATAGTTTACGGTCGGAACTACGACGGTACCTGATCGTCTTCGATCCTCCGACTTTCGTTCTTGATTAATGAAAACATTCTTGGCAAATGCCTTCGCTTTTGTCCGTCCCGCACCGGTCTACGAATTTCACCTCTCTCGGTGCGGTACGAATGCCCCCGGCCGTCCCTCTTAATCATGACCTTTGGTCCGTCAAACCCACGAAATAGGACCAAGAGAGCGGTCGGATACCCCCCCGGCTCGGGGAACCGTGCGGCGGCCAGAAAACGGCCCCGCCCGGCCGCCTCGCCGAAGAGCTCCGACTCGCCCCCCATGGGAAGGCCTTATTCCATTATTCCTAGCTCAGTCCATTCAAGGCACGCTTCGGCCTGCTTTGAGCACTCTGTTTTGTTCAAAGTAAACGCACCGGACCCTTCCGCCCCCCACGTATTCAACCGCGGCGGACGACCCAGCTAAGGGCCTCTCCGCGGAGGAAGGGAGCAGAGGACACCGGATGAGTAGGGACAAGGTCCCGCGACCTCCACCCAGAGACCCGCGGGGGGTCCCCAACCCCCCCGGAGAGGGGCAGCTTCCCACCGCGAAGTCCGGACGGGCAGAGGCCCGGCAGCCGGGACCCGTCCCCGGATCCAACTACGAGCTTTTTAACTGCAGCAACGTTAACATACGCTATTGGAGCTGGAATTACCGCGGCTGCTGGCACCAGACTTGCCCTCCAATGGGTCCTCACCCACGGACGTAGATTGAGTTCATTTCGGTCCCGAAACCTTCAAACGGGGCCTCGCACCGATATTTTTCGTCACTACCTCCCCGTGTCGGGAATGGGTAATTTGCGCGCCTGCTGCCTTCCTTGGATGTGGTAGCCGTTTCTCAGGCTCCCTCTCCGGAATCGAACCCAGATTCCCCGTTACCCGTGGTCACCACACGTAGTCCCGTAGACTACCGTCGAAAGTTGATAGGGCAGACACTCGAATGAGACGTCGCCGCCCCGAAGGGCTCTGCGATCGGCCAAAGGTTATCTAGAGTCACCAAAGCGGACCCGACCGGAGTCGGGAGGGGGTTTTTTGGTTCTGATAAATGCACGTATCCGTGGGGGGCGCCGAGGGGGGAAGGTGAACCAGTCACCGACCACCTCGAAACGGCACCCCCACTTCCAACGCTTCGTTTGCATGTATTAGCTCTGGAATTACCACAGTTATACCAAGTAACGTGTGGAGCGATCAAAGGAACCATAACTGATTTAATGAGCCATTCGCAGTTTCACTGTACCAACGCCCGTGTGTACTTAGACTTGCATGGCTTAATCTTTGAGACAAGCATATGATACTGGCAGGATCAACCAGGCCGATCCCTCTGGTACTCAAACCCGGCTTGGGGAAAGAGAGAGAGTCGGTGGTGCGTGGAACTCGACCCCCCGAAGGAGGAAGAGACGCGCACCGCGGAAAGGCTTTTCGAACGAGACCCCCCGGAGGTGGGTCTGCAATCGGGGGTTTGACTACTTGGAAAATGTACGATTCAAGGCCCGGACGGTGCAGGCTAGGGGCCGGTTCCTTCCCTCAATAGGATCCCGACCCTAAGGCACCACCGACTCGGACCTTTTAACGGACCCAAACTGCGGTGGAAATTAGACCGACGGATAGGCTAAGTCTCCCTCGGAACGATTCTGGGACAAGCGGACCCCCTGTTACGGGGGGTCCACGAGCCATGGAGGCTGGAGCACGTGGCGGGGAGGATCGTTCTAAAAGCCGGTATTATTTCGGATTAGAAGCCTGCCCCTGGTGCTCCGGGTATGCCGCATTTCGAACGGGCGTAAAGGACGTCCGTTTAAGGGAAGAGAATGGAAGAGAATTTCCTGGCCCCCTCAAAGCGCGAGGAGGTCGGCATAGGTTTTACGGTACGCCCCCCCCGGAGCCGTCTGATGTTCAGAAGACGAAGGGTTTTGCCCCCAATCTCGTAAGGTCGAGGGCTCACCACCGAACTTCCAGCCGCGGTCCTTGGTAGGACCGATACGCGGACAAGCCGCAAAATCCTGGCCCCCTCGCAGTGCGAGGAGGTCGGCAAAGGTTTTACGATTCGCCCCCCCGGAGCCTACGGTTAGTTTTCTCGATTTAAGAAGACGAAGGGGGTCGGGCCCGGGAACCGTAAACCGAGCGCCTCTTCCCCTGCGAACTTCCAGCCGCGGTCCGTTTAAAAAGACCGATCCGTGACACCTCTAATGCGCTCTTTGCCTCCGGCCGTTTCCAGCGCGGGGGCCCGGTGGTGCGCTCCCAAGTCCCCGCGGAGGGGAAAATCTGGGAGATCCCACATTAGACCAAGCGGAACGCCGGTCTTCGCCTCGGGGGTTTGTATGCCCCTTTCGACTCGCGCACGGGCAAGAGTTAGGTTAGGAACGGGGACAACTGCCGGCGGGCGGCCCGTCGCACCCACCCCGCAAGTGGGCAGGTGGTCGGTGGCCTGTGGACCCGCCGCTCGGATTCGTTTATAGTAGGAACCATAACGGGGTACAACCCTCATACGCTCGACCCCCTCACGCCCAGAGAAGTGTTCACCTCCCTGGGCATATATCGAACGAATCATCGGGATTGAAGGGGAGGCCACCCAAACCATCCCCTTAGCCCAGAGGGGTGCCAGTCCTCGGGCTTCGGTATTCGCATCACCGGGGTCTATGGAGGTCTCGACTTAGGTTTTGAAAACCTCCAGAGGGGGGGCCGGATTAACCACCACCCTAGCCCAGAGGGGTGCCAGTCCTCGGGCTTCGGTATTCGCATCACCGGGGTCTATGGAGGTCTCGACTTAGGTTTTGAAAACCTCCAGAGGTGGGGCCGGATTAACCACCACCCTAGCCCAGAGGGGTGCCAGTCCTCGGGCATGTCACTTCGCATCACCGGGGTTCTATGGAGGTCTCGACTTAGGTTTTAAAAACCTCCAGAGGGTGGGGGCATATCTTATCCCCACCCTAGCCCAGAGGGGTGCCAGTCCTCGGGCATGTCATTTCGCATCACCGGGGTCTACGGAGGTCTCGACTTAGGTTTTGAAAACCTCCAGAGGGTGGGGGCATATCTTATCCCCACCCTAGCCCAGAGGGGTGCCAGTCCTCGGGCTTCGGTATTCGCATCACCGGGGTCTACGGAGGTCTCGACTTAGGTTTTGAAAACCTCCAGAGGGTGGGGCCTGACTTACCACCAACCCTTAGCCCAGAGGTGTGCCACTCCTCGGGCATGGAATTCGCATCAACGGGGTCTACGGATGTCTCGACTTAGGTTTTGAACACATCCAGGGAAGCAGAGCGGACATTCCCATTATTTCAAGCCCATCGGGAAGCCACTCCTTTGGGCATAGCGTTTCGCATCGCTGTTACCCAAACTTACGTCTGATTTAATGCCTCCCTAATATCCCGACGGCACCAGGCTGAGAAACCATATGCCCACAGGATTTGAGGCGTTGGAACCTCGTTCGCATAGCCGACAACGATGAACCTCCCTCGGACTCGCTACGAGGCTTGAGGAGGGTCCTGATTTTCTTAAAATCTCAGGTGAGGGACTTAGAAAATTTTCACTTTAAAACCACAGACCTCCAGAGGAGAGACCGGGCTTATCACAACCTTAGCCCAGAGGGCGTCACTCCTCGGGCATGTCACTTCGCATCACCGGGGGTCCATGGATGTCTCGACTTAGGTTTTGAACACATCCAGAAGGGGGGGCCGGATTAACCACCACCCTTAGCCCAGAGGGGTGCCAGTCCTCGGGCTTTAAATTCGCTTCGCCGGGGTCTATGGAAGTCATTTTTTAGACCTCCAGAGGGGAGGCAACCCAAACCATCCCCTTAGCCCAGAGGTGTGCCACTCCTCGGGCTTGTGTATTCGCATCACCGGGGTCCATGGAAGTCATTTTAGACATCCAGAGGGGAGGCCACCCTAACCATCCCCTTAGCCCAGAGGGGTGCCAGTCCTCGGGCTTTAAATT
Source organism: Hoplias malabaricus (assembly GCF_029633855.1). Classification (NCBI taxonomy): domain Eukaryota; kingdom Metazoa; phylum Chordata; class Actinopteri; order Characiformes; family Erythrinidae; genus Hoplias; species Hoplias malabaricus. Next base: position 3,005,364 of record NW_027101324.1, read on the forward strand.
CGCTTCGCCGGGGTCTATGGAAGTCATTTTTAGACCTCCAGAGGGGAGGCAACCCAAACCATCCCCTTAGCCCAGAGGTGTGCCAATCCTCGGGCTTGTGTATTCGCATCACCGGGGTCCATGGAAGTCATTTTAGACATCCAGAGGGGAGGCCACCCTAACCATCCCCTTAGCCCAGAGGGGTGCCAGTCCTCGGGCTTTAAATTCGCTTCGCCGGGGTCTATGGAAGTCATTTTTAGACCTCCAGAGGGGAGGCAACCCAAACCATCCCCTTAGCCCAGAGGTGTGCCACTCCTCGGGCTTGTGTATTCGCATCACCGGGGTCCATGGAAGTCATTTTAGACATCCAGAGAGTGGGGCCGGTCTTACCACCACCCTTAAGCCCAGAGGGCGTCACTCCTCGGGCATGAAATTCGGATTACCGGGGTCTATGGATGTCTCAACTTAGGTTTTGAACACATCCAGAGGGGAGGCCACCCAAACCATCCCCTTAGCCCGGAGGTGTGCACCTCCTCGGGCTTCAAATTCGAATCACCGGGGTCCATGGAAGTCATTTTAGACATCCAGAGAGTGGGGCCGGTCTTACCACCACTCTTAGCCCAGAGGGCGCCACTCCTCGGGCATGAAATTCGCATCACCGGGGTCCATGGAAGTCAGTTTAGACCTCCAGAGAGTGGGGCCGGTCTTACCACCACTCTTAAGCCCAGAGGGCGTCACTCCTCGGGCATGAAATTCGGATTACCGGGGTCTATGGATGTCTCAACTTAGGTTTTGAACACATCCAGAGGGGAGGCCACCCAAACCATCCCCTTAGCCCGGAGGTGTGCACCTCCTCGGGCTTGAAATTCGAATCACCGGGGTCCATGGAAGTCAGTTTAGACCTCCAGAGAGTGGGGCCGGTCTTACCACCACCCTTAAGCCCAGAGGGCGTCACTCCTCGGGCATGGAATTCGCATCAACGGGGTCTACGGATGTCTCGACTTAGGTTTTGAACACATCCAGGGAAGCAGAGCGGACATTCCCATTATTTCAAGCCCATCGGGAAGCCACTCCTTTGGGCATAGCGTTTCGCATCGCTGTTACCCAAACTTACGTCTGATTTAATGCCTCCCTAATATCCCGACGGCACCAGGCTGAGAAACCATATGCCCACAGGATTAGAGGCGTCTGAACCCCTTTCGCATAGCCGACAACGATGAACCTCCCTCGGACTCGCTACGAGGCTTGAGGAGGGTCCTGATTCTCTTAAAATCTCAGGTGAGGGACTTAGAAAATATTCACTTTAAAACCACAGACCTCCAGAGGAGAGACCGGGCTTATCACAACCTTAGCCCAGAAGGCACCACTCTTCGGGCATGTCACTTCGCATCACCGGGGTCCATGGAAGTCTCGACTTAGGTTTTGAACGCATCCAGAGGGTGGGAGCCGGACTTACCACCACCCTTAGCCCAGAGGGCGTCACTCCTCGGGCATAAAATTCGGATAACCGGGGTCCATGGAAGTCAATTTTGACCTCCAGAGAGGGGGGGGGGCCTGGCTTACCACCACCCTAAGCCCAGAGGGCGTCACTCCTCGGGCATGAAATACGCTACACCGGGGTCCATGGAAGTCAGTTTAGACCTCCAGAGAGGGGGGGCCGGGCTTACCACCACCCTTAGCCCGGAGGGCACCACTCCTCGGGCTTGAAATTCGCATCACCGGGGTCCATGGAAGTCTCGACTTAGGTTTTGGAAACCTCCAGAGGGGGGGCTGCACTTACCACCACCCTAAGCCCAGAGGGCGTCACTCCTCGGGCATGAAATACGCTATACCGGGGTCCATGGAAGTCCTTTTAGACCTCCAGAGAGGGGGGGGCCGGGCTTACCACCACCCTTAGCCCAGAGGGCACCACTCCTCGGGCTTGAAATTCGCATCACCGGGGTCCATGGAAGTCTCGACTTAGGTTTTGGAAACCTCCAGAGGGGGGGCTGCACTTACCACCACCCTTAGCCCAGAGGTTCATCACTCCTCGGGCATGAAATTCGGATAACCGGGGTCCATGGAAGTCAGTTTAGACCTCCAGAGAGTGGGGCCGGGCTTACCACCACCCTAAGCCCAGAGGGCGTCACTCCTCGGGCATGAAATTCAGATAACCGGGGTCCATGGAAGTCAGTTTAGACCTCCAGAGAGTGGGGCCGGGCTTACCACCACCCTAAGCCCAGAGGGCGTCACTCCTCGGGCATGAAATTCGGATAACCGGGGTCCATGGAAGTCTCGACTTAGGTTTTGGAGACCTCCAGAGGGGGGGCCGGGCATACCACCACCCTTAGCCCAGAGGGCGTCACTCCTCGGGCATGAAATACGCTATACCGGGGTCCATGGAAGTCAGTTTTGACCTCCAGAGAGGGGGGGCCTGGCTTACCACCACCCTAGCCGAGAGGGCGTCACTCCTCGGGCATGAAATTCGCTTCACCGGGGTCCATGGAAGTCATTTTAGACCTCCAGAGAGGGGGGGCTGCACTTACCACCACCCTAGCCGAGAGGGCGTCACTCCTCGGGCATGAAATTCGGATCACCGGGGTCCATGGAAGTCAGTTTAGACCTCCAGAGAGTGGGGCCGGGCTTACCACCACCCTAAGCCCAGAGGGCGTCACTCCTCGGGCATGAAATTCGGATAACCGGGGTCCATGGAAGTCTCGACTTAGGTTTTGGAGACCTCCAGAGGGGGGGCCGGGCATACCACCACCCTTAGCCCAGAGGGCGTCACTCCTCGGGCATGAAATACGCTTAACCGGGGTCCATGGAAGTCAATCTAGACCTCCAGAGAGGGGGGGCCGGGCTTACCACCACCCTTAGCCCAGAGGGCATCACTCCTCGGGCATGAAATTCGCATCACCGGGGTCCATGGAAGTCAGTTTAGACCTCCAGAGGGGGGGCTGAGCATACCACCACCCTTAGCCCAGAGGTGTGCTCCTCATCGGGCATGAAATACGCTTCACCGGGGTCCATGGAAGTCATTCGAGACCTCCAGAGGGGGGGCCGGGCATACCACCACCCTTAGCCCAGAGGTGAGTCACTCCTCGGGCATCAAATTCGCATCACCGGGGTCCATGGAAGTCAGTTTAGACCTCCAGAGGGGGGGCTGAGCATACCACCACCCTTAGCCCAGAGGTGTGCTCCTCATCGGGCATGAAATACGCTTCACCGGGGTCCATGGAAGTCATTCGAGACCTCCAGAGGGGGGGCCGGGCATACCACCACCCTTAGCCCAGAGGTGAGTCACTCCTCGGGCATCAAATTCGCATCACCGGGGTCCATGGAAGTCAGTTTAGACCTCCAGAGGGGGGGCTGAGCATACCACCACCCTTAGCCCAGAGGTGTGCTCCTCATCGGGCATGAAATACGCTTCACCGGGGTCCATGGAAGTCATTCGAGACCTCCAGAGGGGGGGCCGGGCATACCACCACCCTTAGCCCAGAGGTGAGTCACTCCTCGGGCATCAAATTCGCATCACCGGGGTCCATGGAAGTCAGTTTAGACCTCCAGAGGGGGGGCTGAGCATACCACCACCCTTAGCCCAGAGGTGTGCTCCTCATCGGGCATGAAATACGCTTCACCGGGGTCCATGGAAGTCATTCGAGACCTCCAGAGGGGGGGCTGGGCATACCACCACCCTTAGCCCAGAGGTGAGTCACTCCTCGGGCATCAAATTCGCATCACCGGGGTCCATGGAAGTCAGTTTAAACATCCAGAGGGGGGGGGCCGAGCATACCACCACCCTTAGCCCAGAGGTGTGCTCCTCATCGGGCATCAAATTCGCATCACCGGGGTCCATGGAAGTCATTCGAGACCTCCAGAGGGGGGGCCGAGTATACCACCACCCTTAGCCCAGAGGTGAGTCACTCCTCGGGCATCAAATTCGCATCACCGGGGTCCATGGAAGTCAGTTTAGACCTCCAGAGGGGGGGCCGAGCATACCACCACCCTTAGCCCAGAGGTGAGTCACTCCTCGGGCATCAAATTCGCATCACCGGGGTCCATGGAAGTCAGTTTAAACATCCAGAGGGGGGGGCCGAGCATACCACCACCCTTAGCCCAGAGGTGTGCTCCTCATCGGGCATCAAATTCGCATCACCGGGGTC
>NW_027101324.1:3014484-3049095 GCF_029633855.1 Hoplias malabaricus
CCTATCTCGGGGTCGAACCCATTCCAGGGCGCTCCAGCTCTTTAGCAAGGAGAGAGAATCCTCCCCGGGGTCCCCACCGGCGTCTCCGGGTTCGTTTGCGTTACCGCCACGGGAGCGCCTCTCGGCGGCTCGATCTCCACCAATCCCAGGTACGGGGATATTGGCCCGATCCCCTTTCGGTCAGCGCGAGGCAGACGAGACCATCGCCCCAGCATTTTCCGAACGGCGCTCGCCTATCCCTTAGGACCGACTAACCCACGGCCAAGCGCTGTCGGCGTGGAACCCTTCTCCACTTCGGCCTTCAAAGTTCTCATCTGAATATTTGCTACTACCACCAAGATCTGCACCCGCGGCGGCTCGACCCAGGCTCGCGCCAAAGGCTTCTGCGCCACCGCGGCGCCCCTCCTACTCGTCGCGGCATACGGTCCCATGAGTCTCGGTTCTCTCTCTCATTCTCGCTGGCTTTTGGGGGGGGTGGGAGACAAGTACCGCCAGCGACGGCCGGGTATGGGCCCGACGCTCCAGCGCCATCCATTTTCAGGGCCAGTTGATTCGGCAGGTGAGTTGTTACACACTCCTTAGCGGATGCCGACTTCCATGGCCACCGCCCCGCTGTCTATATCAACCGACACCTTTCTTGGGGTCTGATGAGCGTCTGCGTCGGGCGCCTTAACCCGCGCGTTCGGTTCATCCCGCAGCACCAGTTCTGCTTACCAAAAGTGGCCCACTCGGCACCGTCAATTCCATGCCCGGCTCCAAGCCTGCGAGCCGGGCCTCTTACCCATTTAAAGTTTGAGAGTAGGGCGAGGCCCGTTTCGGCCCCGCGGCCTCCAGTCATTTCTTTACCGGATAAAACTTGAAGTTTCGGCGCCGGCTATCCTGAGGGAAACTTCGGAGGGAACCAGCTACTAGATGGTTCGATTAGTCTTTCGCCCCTATACCCAGGTCGGACGACCGATTTGCACGTCAGGACCGCTGCGGGCCTCCACTCAGGGTTTCCCCTGGCTTCGCCCTGCCCAGGCATAGTTCACCATCTTTCGGGTACCACCGCGTATGCTCTGGCTCCGCTCTCCGCACGTGGGAAGAGCAGGCCGGTGGTGCGCCGCCCGCCCCCTCGGAGGGTTAGGACGGATCCCACCTCAGCCGACGCGCGCCGGCCTTCACCTTCGTTGCGCCTCCGGGGGTTCTGGTCCCTTCGACTCGCATACGCGTTAGACTCCTTGGTCCGTGTTTCAAGACGGGTCGTTCGGGGTCCGAACTTAGCCGCTGACCTTAGGCGTTCGGGTGCTGTGGGCCTGGATCGCCCCCCGCATCGCCGTAGCGGGCCTAGCCCGGGGCTGAGGACAGCCCAGCCGGCCCGCTTCGACCGAACGATCGGGGGGGGCCCCCATCCCCATCCCGGAGGAGGGGAGAACGCGGAAAGGACATTGCTCCACGGCCCCGGCGTTATCGGCGAAGTCGGAGCGAGGGGCTGTAGCGGAACGCCCGTGTCCGGGGGCCGCGTGGGGACTCCCTTCTCCGGACGGACCTACCTTCACCCTCGGGCCCTTCCAAGCCTAACCGGAGCCGGTCGCGACTCACCACCACGCGGGGAAAGTACACCGGGCGGGGCCGGACCTCCGTACGCCCGACAGGCCCGAAGTCCAGAGGCGAAGCGCAGAGCCGAAGCGGGGAGCGGTGGAGTCGGCACCCCACCCCTCTCGCCCGGATACGCTCGCACCCCCGACCGCGGAACCCGACGAGCGCGGGGCCGTCCGCCCGGCTGAATCCCCCGGGGCAGTCTTCTCGGTCCCCGTACGTTTACCTCTCAACGGTTTCACGCTCTGTTGAACTCTCTCTTCAAAGTCCTGTTTCAACTTTCCCTCACGGTACTCGGTTCGCTATCGGTCTCGTGCCGGTATTTAGCCTTAGATGGAGTTTACCACCCGCTTTGGGCTGCATTCCCAAGCAACCCGACTCCGAGAAGCCCGACCTACCCGGGCGGGAACGCGGGACTCGCTACCGGGCTTTCACCGTCTATGGGAAGAAGCCACGTTCGCGAGGACTTGGTCCCGCGTCCGCACCGAGACGGATCTTACGGACTTCCGTACGCTACATTTCCCGGCCAACCCCGGTCAGGGGAAAGTGGGATTCAGCGCTGGGCTCTTCCCTGTTCGCTCGCCGCTACTAAGGGAATCCTTGTTAGTTTCTTTTCCTCCGCTTACTGATATGCTTAAGTTCAGCGGGTCGTCTCGTCTGATCTGAGGCCGCACACAGAGGTTTCTTATGCGGGGGCGAGGGCGGAGGCGGAGGGCCGAAGGCTAGGGGCGAGGGGCGAGAGCCCGGCACGAGACCGAACTCCGCGACACCTTCCCCCCCACCCCGGCCGCTCGCCCGCCCGCTCACTCGCCCGCTCGCTGGGTTTAATCGGCACTCGCCACCCCCGCGTCCGACTGCGCGGAGCCCCGCTCGGGACTCGGGGAGAGACCGTAACGGACGTGGACCCGGACCTACTCGGCTCTCCCTCCGTTCCCTGTACGGAGCTCTCTCGCAACACGGGCCGCGTGGACTGGCTCGGAACCGAGTCTTCGTTTGGGAAGACGAAGGGCCGTTTTCAGGCCCTGCGAGCTTCCAGCCGCGGTCTCTCTCTCTCAGCGGGGGCGCGGAGACCGATCGATGGGTAAAGCGACCCTCAGACAGGCGTGGCCGCGGGATGGACCCCCGCGGCCGCAATATGCGTTCGAAATTTCGATGATCTGTGTCCTGCAATTCACATTAGTTAACGCAGATGGCTGCGTTCTTCATCGAAGCACGAGCCGAGTGATCCACCGCTAAGAGTCGTATTCGGGTTTGTGCCCGGCCCGTTACAGGCCGGGCGAAGGAAGCCATTCGAACAAGAGACAATTTTTGCCAATATATTTCAAGCCGGGTGCCTTCCACCCCCGTGCAGGGGGGGAAAGGTCATTGAACCTGGGCGTCACCACCGGACCGAGGAGTTACGGCCCGGGGGACGATCGCCCGAGTAGGTGCCCGAGACTTACGTGGTTTAGGAGACCGGGGTCTAGGCACCCGCCGTTCCCGGCGAGGCCCAGGGGTTTGGTTCGCTGCGTTACGGGTCCCGGTCTAAGGCATTCAGGCGTGCGCTCAAAGCCAAGCTCTCCACCCCGGAGGGTATGAGCGAGGCCCGGTGGTACGCTCCCAAGTCCCCGCTTAGGGGAAGGCGCTGGGTAGATCCCACCTAGTCAGGACCGGCGGGCACCGGCCGTCTCCTTTCGGGTGTTTATAAACGCATCCGGGGTTCGTGAGGCCCCTTCAACTCGCGCACCGGCCTTAGACTATTATACGGTCCGTCTCTGCGAAGCCAACATCGGGGGTATTTTGCATGCGCTCTTAAGCTCCGCTCTAACCCCGTGAGGGGAAAGAGTTTCGCCCGGCGGTACGCTCCCGTCCACCACCGCCCCCTGTGCCGGGGGGATGGGTTCAGGGAGATCCCACCGAGGCCGGCGAGCACCGGCCAACGCCCTGGGGGTGAGTAAGCCCCTTTGACTCGCGCACGCACAATCAAGCCTTCAACGATCAATGGTTTTTTGGGTTTAACTACCCGGCGGGCGGCTCCGGCGCCACTCTTCCCCCCGCGAACGGGAGGGGCGGACCGGGGTACCTATGCACCTAAGGCGGTCCTCGCATAACCCCGAGTTCCGAAGCCGGCTCGCTACGTCCACCCACCCGGAGGGGGGAGAGACTCACGTCGGCCGACGACGAAAGGTACGAGGCTTCTGCGGTCCATACCTTGAAGGTACCCGCCGGGGGGGAGGTTCGGCCTCTCGAGTCCGACTCGACAACCGGCACGGACGGCGGGCGCCGACCGCGGCCAGGTCACCGTTATTGATCCTTCCGCAGGTTCCCCTACGAAAACCTTGTTACGACTTTTACTCCCTCTAGATGTCCGGGTTCGATCGACTTCCCATCGCCCGGAGGCGACCCCCGTTCGAGGGCCGCCCCGGGGACGGTCCGAGGACCTCACCGAGGCATCCGATCGGTAGTAGCGACGGGCGGTGTGTACAAAGGGCAGGGACTTAATCGACGCGGGCTGGTGACCCGCGCCTACTTGGAATTCCTCGTTCGAGGGGAATAGTTGCAATCCCCTGTCCCCAGCGGGGAATGGCGTTCATAGGATTGCCCGCACCTCTCGGCGTAGGGTAACTTACATGTTGAACCAGCCATTGTAGCTCACGTGCGACCCCGGACTTCTAAGGGCATCACAGACCTGTTATTGCTCCATTTCTCAAGTGGCTTCTGTGCCACAAATCGCTCTAAGAAGTTTAGCCACCGACCGCTGATTCCCACCGGGCGAACCCCAACCTTCAGGCCCGCGGTAAGCGGGAGGGCACCGGGGAGGGGAGAGGGAAGGCGAAGGCGAAGGACGGACAACCCACACCCGGAGAGCGGAACGAGGTGCGGACGGCATCGGGGAGGGAACCGAACGCGAAGGGGAGAGGCCGGAGCCACCCACTCGACGCAGAACTGAACCCCCGTCAACCGCATCACCTCCCCGAACCGATCCGGGGTAGAACCGGACCCCCGCCGAAACCCCCAACACCCCCACCCCGATGGGGACCCCCCGCGAACGGGGACCTTCGGGGATAGAGTCCGACCCAGGAGAGGGGCCGTGTAACTACTTAAAGGATGGGATCTCGTTCGTTACCGGAATTGACCAGACGAATCGCTCCACGAACTACCAACGGCCATGCACCACCACCCACAGAATCGAGAAAGAGCCGTCAATCTGTCAATCCTTACCGTGTCCGGGCCGGGTTAGGTTCCCCGCGTTGAGTCAAATTAAGCCGCAAGCTCCACTCCTGGTGGTGCCCTTCCGTCAATTCCTTTAAGTTTCAGCTTTGCAACCGTACTCCCCCCAGAGCCCAAAGACTCGTGGTTTCCCGGACGCTGCCCGGCGGGTCATAGTCGTTAACCCAACGCCGCCGGATCGCGGGTCGGCATAGTTTACGGTCGGAACTACGACGGTACCTGATCGTCTTCGATCCTCCGACTTTCGTTCTTGATTAATGAAAACATTCTTGGCAAATGCCTTCGCTTTTGTCCGTCCCGCACCGGTCTACGAATTTCACCTCTCTCGGTGCGGTACGAATGCCCCCGGCCGTCCCTCTTAATCATGACCTTTGGTCCGTCAAACCCACGAAATAGGACCAAGAGAGCGGTCGGATACCCCCCCGGCTCGGGGAACCGTGCGGCGGCCAGAAACGCCGGGCGTCACACCCGGGCGCCCCCGGCCCCACCCGGCCGCCTCGCCGAAGAGCTCCGACTCGCCCCCCATGGGAAGGCCTTATTCCATTATTCCTAGCTCAGTCCATTCAAGGCACGCTTCGGCCTGCTTTGAGCACTCTGTTTTGTTCAAAGTAAACGCACCGGACCCTTCCGCCCCCCACGTATTCAACCGCGGCGGACGACCCAGCTAAGGGCCTCTCCGCGGAGGAAGGGAGCAGAGGACACCGGATGAGTAGGGACAAGGTCCCGCGACCTCCACCCAGAGACCCGCGGGGGTCCCCAACCCCCCCGGAGAGGGGCAGCTTCCCACCGCGAAGTCCGGACGGGCAGAGGCCCGGCAGCCGGGACCCGTCCCCGGATCCAACTACGAGCTTTTTAACTGCAGCAACGTTAACATACGCTATTGGAGCTGGAATTACCGCGGCTGCTGGCACCAGACTTGCCCTCCAATGGGTCCTCACCCACGGACGTAGATTGAGTTCATTTCGGTCCCGAAACCTTCAAACGGGGCCTCGCACCGATATTTTTCGTCACTACCTCCCCGTGTCGGGAATGGGTAATTTGCGCGCCTGCTGCCTTCCTTGGATGTGGTAGCCGTTTCTCAGGCTCCCTCTCCGGAATCGAACCCAGATTCCCCGTTACCCGTGGTCACCACACGTAGTCCCGTAGACTACCGTCGAAAGTTGATAGGGCAGACACTCGAATGAGACGTCGCCGCCCCGAAGGGCTCTGCGATCGGCCAAAGGTTATCTAGAGTCACCAAAGCGGACCCGACCGGAGTCGGGAGGGGGTTTTTTGGTTCTGATAAATGCACGTATCCGTGGGGGGCGCCGAGGGGGGAAGGTGAACCAGTCACCGACCACCTCGAAACGGCACCCCCACTTCCAACGCTTCGTTTGCATGTATTAGCTCTGGAATTACCACAGTTATACCAAGTAACGTGTGGAGCGATCAAAGGAACCATAACTGATTTAATGAGCCATTCGCAGTTTCACTGTACCAACGCCCGTGTGTACTTAGACTTGCATGGCTTAATCTTTGAGACAAGCATATGATACTGGCAGGATCAACCAGGCCGATCCCTCTGGTACTCAAACCCGGCTTGGGGAAAGAGAGAGAGTCGGTGGTGCGTGGAACTCGACCCCCCCGAAGGAGGAAGAGACGCGCACCGCGGAAAGGCTTTTCGAACGAGACCCCCCGGAGGTGGGTCTGCAATCGGGGGTTTGACTACTTGGAAAATGTACGATTCAAGGCCCGGACGGTGCAGGCTAGGGGCCGGTTCCTTCCCTCAATAGGATCCCGACCCTAAGGCACCACCGACTCGGACCTTTTAACGGACCCAAACTGCGGTGGAAATTAGACCGACGGATCGGCTAAGTCTCCCTCGGAACGATTCTGGGACAAGCGGACCCCCTGTTACGGGGGGTCCACGAGCCATGGAGGCTGGAGCACGTGGCGGGGAGGATCGTTCTAAAAGCCGGTATTATTTCGGATTAGAAGCCTGCCCCTGGTGCTCCGGGTATGCCGCATTTCGAACGGGCGTAAAGGACGTCCGTTTAAGGGAAGAGAATGGAAGAGAATTTCCTGGCCCCCTCAAAGCGCGAGGAGGTCGGCATAGGTTTTACGGTACGCCCCCCCCGGAGCCGTCTGATGTTCAGAAGACGAAGGGTTTTGCCCCCAATCTCGTAAGGTCGAGGGCTCACCACCGAACTTCCAGCCGCGGTCCTTGGTAGGACCGATACGCGGACAAGCCGCAAAATCCTGGCCCCCTCGCAGTGCGAGGAGGTCGGCAAAGGTTTTACGATTCGCCCCCCGGAGCCTACGGTTAGTTTTCTCGATTTAAGAAGACGAAGGGGGTCGGGGCCCGGGAACCGTAAACCGAGCGCCTCTTCCCCTGCGAACTTCCAGCCGCGGTCCTTGGTAGGACCGATACGCGGACAAGCCGCAAATCCTGGCCCCCTCGCAGTGCGAGGAGGTCGGCAAAGGTTTTACGATTCGCCCCCCCGGAGCCTACGGTTAGTTTTCTCGATTTAAGAAGACGAAGGGGGTCGGGGCCCGGGAACCGTAAACCGAGCGCCTCTTCCCCTGCGAACTTCCAGCCGCGGTCCGTTTAAAAAGACCGATCCGTGACACCTCTAATGCGCTCTTTGCCTCCGGCCGTTTCCAGCGCGGGGGCCCGGTGGTGCGCTCCCAAGTCCCCGCGGAGGGGAAAATCTGGGAGATCCCACATTAGACCAAGCGGAACGCCGGTCTTCGCCTCGGGGGTTTGTATGCCCCTTTCGACTCGCGCACGGGCAAGAGTTAGGTTAGGAACGGGGACAACTGCCGGCGGGCGGCCCGTCGCACCCACCCCGCAAGTGGGCAGGTGGTCGGTGGCCTGTGGACCCGCCGCTCGGATTCGTTTATAGTAGGAACCATAACGGGGTACAACCCTCATACGCTCGACCCCCTCACGCCCAGAGAAGTGTTCACCTCCCTGGGCATATATCGAACGAATCATCGGGATTGAAGGGGAGGCCACCCAAACCATCCCCTTAGCCCAGAGGGGTGCCAGTCCTCGGGCTTCGGTATTCGCATCACCGGGGTCTATGGAGGTCTCGACTTAGGTTTTGAAAACCTCCAGAGGGGGGGCCGGATTAACCACCACCCTAGCCCAGAGGGGTGCCAGTCCTCGGGCTTCGGTATTCGCATCACCGGGGTCTATGGAGGTCTCGACTTAGGTTTTGAAAACCTCCAGAGGTGGGGCCGGATTAACCACCACCCTAGCCCAGAGGGGTGCCAGTCCTCGGGCATGTCACTTCGCATCACCGGGGTTCTATGGAGGTCTCGACTTAGGTTTTAAAAACCTCCAGAGGGTGGGGGCATATCTTATCCCCACCCTAGCCCAGAGGGGTGCCAGTCCTCGGGCATGTCATTTCGCATCACCGGGGTCTACGGAGGTCTCGACTTAGGTTTTGAAAACCTCCAGAGGGTGGGGGCATATCTTATCCCCACCCTAGCCCAGAGGGGTGCCAGTCCTCGGGCTTCGGTATTCGCATCACCGGGGTCTACGGAGGTCTCGACTTAGGTTTTGAAAACCTCCAGAGGGTGGGGCCTGACTTACCACCAACCCTTAGCCCAGAGGTGTGCCACTCCTCGGGCATGGAATTCGCATCAACGGGGTCTACGGATGTCTCGACTTAGGTTTTGAACACATCCAGGGAAGCAGAGCGGACATTCCCATTATTTCAAGCCCATCGGGAAGCCACTCCTTTGGGCATAGCGTTTCGCATCGCTGTTACCCAAACTTACGTCTGATTTAATGCCTCCCTAATATCCCGACGGCACCAGGCTGAGAAACCATATGCCCACAGGATTTGAGGCGTTGGAACCTCGTTCGCATAGCCGACAACGATGAACCTCCCTCGGACTCGCTACGAGGCTTGAGGAGGGTCCTGATTTTCTTAAAATCTCAGGTGAGGGACTTAGAAAATTTTCACTTTAAAACCACAGACCTCCAGAGGAGAGACCGGGCTTATCACAACCTTAGCCCAGAGGGCGTCACTCCTCGGGCATGTCACTTCGCATCACCGGGGGTCCATGGATGTCTCGACTTAGGTTTTGAACACATCCAGAAGGGGGGGCCGGATTAACCACCACCCTTAGCCCAGAGGGGTGCCAGTCCTCGGGCTTTAAATTCGCTTCGCCGGGGTCTATGGAAGTCATTTTTTAGACCTCCAGAGGGGAGGCAACCCAAACCATCCCCTTAGCCCAGAGGTGTGCCACTCCTCGGGCTTGTGTATTCGCATCACCGGGGTCCATGGAAGTCATTTTAGACATCCAGAGGGGAGGCCACCCTAACCATCCCCTTAGCCCAGAGGGGTGCCAGTCCTCGGGCTTTAAATTCGCTTCGCCGGGGTCTATGGAAGTCATTTTTAGACCTCCAGAGGGGAGGCAACCCAAACCATCCCCTTAGCCCAGAGGTGTGCCAATCCTCGGGCTTGTGTATTCGCATCACCGGGGTCCATGGAAGTCATTTTAGACATCCAGAGGGGAGGCCACCCTAACCATCCCCTTAGCCCAGAGGGGTGCCAGTCCTCGGGCTTTAAATTCGCTTCGCCGGGGTCTATGGAAGTCATTTTTAGACCTCCAGAGGGGAGGCAACCCAAACCATCCCCTTAGCCCAGAGGTGTGCCACTCCTCGGGCTTGTGTATTCGCATCACCGGGGTCCATGGAAGTCATTTTAGACATCCAGAGAGTGGGGCCGGTCTTACCACCACCCTTAAGCCCAGAGGGCGTCACTCCTCGGGCATGAAATTCGGATTACCGGGGTCTATGGATGTCTCAACTTAGGTTTTGAACACATCCAGAGGGGAGGCCACCCAAACCATCCCCTTAGCCCGGAGGTGTGCACCTCCTCGGGCTTCAAATTCGAATCACCGGGGTCCATGGAAGTCATTTTAGACATCCAGAGAGTGGGGCCGGTCTTACCACCACTCTTAGCCCAGAGGGCGCCACTCCTCGGGCATGAAATTCGCATCACCGGGGTCCATGGAAGTCAGTTTAGACCTCCAGAGAGTGGGGCCGGTCTTACCACCACTCTTAAGCCCAGAGGGCGTCACTCCTCGGGCATGAAATTCGGATTACCGGGGTCTATGGATGTCTCAACTTAGGTTTTGAACACATCCAGAGGGGAGGCCACCCAAACCATCCCCTTAGCCCGGAGGTGTGCACCTCCTCGGGCTTGAAATTCGAATCACCGGGGTCCATGGAAGTCAGTTTAGACCTCCAGAGAGTGGGGCCGGTCTTACCACCACCCTTAAGCCCAGAGGGCGTCACTCCTCGGGCATGGAATTCGCATCAACGGGGTCTACGGATGTCTCGACTTAGGTTTTGAACACATCCAGGGAAGCAGAGCGGACATTCCCATTATTTCAAGCCCATCGGGAAGCCACTCCTTTGGGCATAGCGTTTCGCATCGCTGTTACCCAAACTTACGTCTGATTTAATGCCTCCCTAATATCCCGACGGCACCAGGCTGAGAAACCATATGCCCACAGGATTAGAGGCGTCTGAACCCCTTTCGCATAGCCGACAACGATGAACCTCCCTCGGACTCGCTACGAGGCTTGAGGAGGGTCCTGATTCTCTTAAAATCTCAGGTGAGGGACTTAGAAAATATTCACTTTAAAACCACAGACCTCCAGAGGAGAGACCGGGCTTATCACAACCTTAGCCCAGAAGGCACCACTCTTCGGGCATGTCACTTCGCATCACCGGGGTCCATGGAAGTCTCGACTTAGGTTTTGAACGCATCCAGAGGGTGGGAGCCGGACTTACCACCACCCTTAGCCCAGAGGGCGTCACTCCTCGGGCATAAAATTCGGATAACCGGGGTCCATGGAAGTCAATTTTGACCTCCAGAGAGGGGGGGGGCCTGGCTTACCACCACCCTAAGCCCAGAGGGCGTCACTCCTCGGGCATGAAATACGCTACACCGGGGTCCATGGAAGTCAGTTTAGACCTCCAGAGAGGGGGGGCCGGGCTTACCACCACCCTTAGCCCGGAGGGCACCACTCCTCGGGCTTGAAATTCGCATCACCGGGGTCCATGGAAGTCTCGACTTAGGTTTTGGAAACCTCCAGAGGGGGGGCTGCACTTACCACCACCCTAAGCCCAGAGGGCGTCACTCCTCGGGCATGAAATACGCTATACCGGGGTCCATGGAAGTCCTTTTAGACCTCCAGAGAGGGGGGGGCCGGGCTTACCACCACCCTTAGCCCAGAGGGCACCACTCCTCGGGCTTGAAATTCGCATCACCGGGGTCCATGGAAGTCTCGACTTAGGTTTTGGAAACCTCCAGAGGGGGGGCTGCACTTACCACCACCCTTAGCCCAGAGGTTCATCACTCCTCGGGCATGAAATTCGGATAACCGGGGTCCATGGAAGTCAGTTTAGACCTCCAGAGAGTGGGGCCGGGCTTACCACCACCCTAAGCCCAGAGGGCGTCACTCCTCGGGCATGAAATTCAGATAACCGGGGTCCATGGAAGTCAGTTTAGACCTCCAGAGAGTGGGGCCGGGCTTACCACCACCCTAAGCCCAGAGGGCGTCACTCCTCGGGCATGAAATTCGGATAACCGGGGTCCATGGAAGTCTCGACTTAGGTTTTGGAGACCTCCAGAGGGGGGGCCGGGCATACCACCACCCTTAGCCCAGAGGGCGTCACTCCTCGGGCATGAAATACGCTATACCGGGGTCCATGGAAGTCAGTTTTGACCTCCAGAGAGGGGGGGCCTGGCTTACCACCACCCTAGCCGAGAGGGCGTCACTCCTCGGGCATGAAATTCGCTTCACCGGGGTCCATGGAAGTCATTTTAGACCTCCAGAGAGGGGGGGCTGCACTTACCACCACCCTAGCCGAGAGGGCGTCACTCCTCGGGCATGAAATTCGGATCACCGGGGTCCATGGAAGTCAGTTTAGACCTCCAGAGAGTGGGGCCGGGCTTACCACCACCCTAAGCCCAGAGGGCGTCACTCCTCGGGCATGAAATTCGGATAACCGGGGTCCATGGAAGTCTCGACTTAGGTTTTGGAGACCTCCAGAGGGGGGGCCGGGCATACCACCACCCTTAGCCCAGAGGGCGTCACTCCTCGGGCATGAAATACGCTTAACCGGGGTCCATGGAAGTCAATCTAGACCTCCAGAGAGGGGGGGCCGGGCTTACCACCACCCTTAGCCCAGAGGGCATCACTCCTCGGGCATGAAATTCGCATCACCGGGGTCCATGGAAGTCAGTTTAGACCTCCAGAGGGGGGGCTGAGCATACCACCACCCTTAGCCCAGAGGTGTGCTCCTCATCGGGCATGAAATACGCTTCACCGGGGTCCATGGAAGTCATTCGAGACCTCCAGAGGGGGGGCCGGGCATACCACCACCCTTAGCCCAGAGGTGAGTCACTCCTCGGGCATCAAATTCGCATCACCGGGGTCCATGGAAGTCAGTTTAGACCTCCAGAGGGGGGGCTGAGCATACCACCACCCTTAGCCCAGAGGTGTGCTCCTCATCGGGCATGAAATACGCTTCACCGGGGTCCATGGAAGTCATTCGAGACCTCCAGAGGGGGGGCCGGGCATACCACCACCCTTAGCCCAGAGGTGAGTCACTCCTCGGGCATCAAATTCGCATCACCGGGGTCCATGGAAGTCAGTTTAGACCTCCAGAGGGGGGGCTGAGCATACCACCACCCTTAGCCCAGAGGTGTGCTCCTCATCGGGCATGAAATACGCTTCACCGGGGTCCATGGAAGTCATTCGAGACCTCCAGAGGGGGGGCCGGGCATACCACCACCCTTAGCCCAGAGGTGAGTCACTCCTCGGGCATCAAATTCGCATCACCGGGGTCCATGGAAGTCAGTTTAGACCTCCAGAGGGGGGGCTGAGCATACCACCACCCTTAGCCCAGAGGTGTGCTCCTCATCGGGCATGAAATACGCTTCACCGGGGTCCATGGAAGTCATTCGAGACCTCCAGAGGGGGGGCCGGGCATACCACCACCCTTAGCCCAGAGGTGAGTCACTCCTCGGGCATCAAATTCGCATCACCGGGGTCCATGGAAGTCAGTTTAGACCTCCAGAGGGGGGGCTGAGCATACCACCACCCTTAGCCCAGAGGTGTGCTCCTCATCGGGCATGAAATACGCTTCACCGGGGTCCATGGAAGTCATTCGAGACCTCCAGAGGGGGGGCTGGGCATACCACCACCCTTAGCCCAGAGGTGAGTCACTCCTCGGGCATCAAATTCGCATCACCGGGGTCCATGGAAGTCAGTTTAAACATCCAGAGGGGGGGGGCCGAGCATACCACCACCCTTAGCCCAGAGGTGTGCTCCTCATCGGGCATCAAATTCGCATCACCGGGGTCCATGGAAGTCATTCGAGACCTCCAGAGGGGGGGCCGAGTATACCACCACCCTTAGCCCAGAGGTGAGTCACTCCTCGGGCATCAAATTCGCATCACCGGGGTCCATGGAAGTCAGTTTAGACCTCCAGAGGGGGGGCCGAGCATACCACCACCCTTAGCCCAGAGGTGAGTCACTCCTCGGGCATCAAATTCGCATCACCGGGGTCCATGGAAGTCAGTTTAAACATCCAGAGGGGGGGGCCGAGCATACCACCACCCTTAGCCCAGAGGTGTGCTCCTCATCGGGCATCAAATTCGCATCACCGGGGTCCATGGAAGTCAGTTTAGACCTCCAGAAAGGGGGGCCGAACCTACCACCAACCTTAGCCCAGAGGGCGTCACTCCTCGGGCTTCAAACTCCCATCGCCGGGGTCCCATGGAAGTCTCGACTTAGGTTTTGAACCGTTCCGGGGTCACCTCCAGTGAGATAACGCGGAAATCTCACTATATTCATGCCCACAGGCGAACCAGAGCCTTGGGCTTGTCATAGTTACATACGGTGTACCCAAACTTTCGTCTTTTCTAAAGGAACCCTAATGTCCTGACGGCACCGCACTGGAAACCCCCATGCCCTCTGAATTTTTACCTCTCCGAGGTGCTCCGTTTTGGGCTTGCTACCTAGGGCGAAGAGGGTCAGAAATTTTTCTAAGTCCTACTTTAAAACGTCCCACTGGGAGAACACTAGGGTTAGCACTTTGCCAAAAAATCACGGCTGAATGCAATTTTCACGCCTCGCACCCTTTGTTCGTTTAGATTTAACAAAAAAATCAACCGACCCCCCTTTTTAACAACGCTTTGCCGAATTTAGCTCACTTTTCCCGGCCTGGAATATCTCACGCTTGCCCCCCACGGTACTTACCTCCGGGGAAGACACCCCCGTCGCTGCCAACGCCCATGCCCGGCCCAGGCTCACCCGACTCGGCCTCGCTCGCTCCATCGCCCGCTCCAAACCTCCGGGGAGAAGACCCCCATCGCCGCCAACGCCCATGCCCGGCCCAGGCTCACCCGACTCGGCCTCGCTCGCTACATCGCCCCGCTCCAAACCTCCGGGGCTGGACCTCCACCAACCCAGCGCACCTCTCGAACCTATCCGGCCCACACTTAAGCACTCCTCCTCGGACTAAACCATCCAGCCCGCGCCGCTGGAACGAGCGCCCACTGGAAGACCTGAGCCTCAAACCCGCGCGCTTTACGGTTCTCTATCTCCCCGGGCTCGGAGCACTTTTCTCGGCCATGGGACCTCCAGGGGGGGCCCTTCATGGCTCCGTCAATATTCCTTTAAGTCTCACTCCGCCCACTGGAAGACCCGAGCCCCAAACCCGCGCGCTTTACGGTTCTCTATCTCCCCGGGCTCGGGGCACTTTTCTCGGCCATGGGACCTCCAGGGGAGGCCCTTCCTGGCTCCGTCATCATTCCTCTAAGTCTCATTCCGCCCACTGCGATACCCGAGGTCTTTAACCGCGGCGTTCACGGTTCTCTATCACCCCGGGCTCGGAGCACTTTTCTCGGCCATGGGACCTCCAGGGGAGGCCCCTCATGGCTCCGTCATCATTCCTCTAAGTCTCATTCCGCCCACTGCGATACCCGAGGTCTTTAACCGCGGCGTTCACGGTTCTCTATCACCCCGGGCTCGGAGCACTTTTCTCGGCCATGGGACCTCCAGGGGAGGCCCCTCATGGCTCCGTCATCATTCCTCTAAGTCTCATTCCGCCCACTGCGATACCCGAGGTCTTTAACCGCGGCGTTCACGGTTCTCTATCACCCCGGGCTCGGAGCACTTTTCTCGGCCATGGGACCTCCAGGGGAGGCCCCTCATGGCTCCGTCATCATTCCTCTAAGTCTCATTCCGCCCACTGCGATACCCGAGGTCTTAGACCGCGGCGTTCACGGTTCTCTATCACCCCGGGCTCGGAGCACTTTTCTCGGCCATGGGACCTCCAGGGGAGGCCCCTCATGGCTCCGTCAATATTCCTCTAAGTCTCATTCCGCCCACTGCGATACCCGGGCTCAGAGCATGTACTTCGGCCATGGGACCACAAGAGGGCGCCCTTCTTCAGAAACTGCTGACATCCAGGACCATTCAAGGGAGCGACCTGCCTCCCTATGCCCGCCACCGGCTCCCTCTAACCGGTGTACTGGCTCTCGGGGCCCGCGCCCCAGAGAACCAGAGTTTCGGAAATTGCACTAAGTCCAGACATCCAGGACCATTCAAGGGAGCGACCTGCCTCCCTATGCCCGCCACCGGCTCCCTCTAACCGGTGTACTGGCTCTCGGGGCCCGCGCCCCAGAGAACCAGAGTTTCGGAAATTGCACTAAGTCCAGACATCCAGGACCATTCAAGGGAGCGACCTGCCTCCCTATGCCCGCCACCGGCTCCTTCTAACCGGTGTACTGGCTCTCGGGGCCCGCGCCCCAGAGAACCAGAGTTTCGGAAATTGCACTAAGTCCAGACATCCAGGACCATTCAAGGGAGCGACCTGCCTCCCTATGCCCGCCACCGGCTCCTTCTAACCGGTGTACGGACTCTCGGGGCCCGCGCCCCAGAGAACCAGAGTTTCGGAAATTGCACTAAGTCCGATTTTCGCCCACTACGAGACCTAAAACCGTCATCCAGGATTTCACAGGGGAGTACCCACCTCCCCTATGCCCGCCACCGGCTCCCTCTAACCGGTGTACGGAGTCTCCGGGGCCCGCGCCCCAGAGAACCAGACCTGGACCGGGGGTTTGCTTTCGCCTTCCCCCCCCGACAAATGTTTGAGTGGACGGGATGACTTTCAATGGATCGCGGTATATGCACCCGCTCTGCCACTTATGACACCCGCACTCAGAATCAGGTCGTTTACGAGTCATTTCGCACCCCGGATCAAGGAACATGCGCTTAGGGACGGAAGGGCGGACCGAGGCGTTCGTTAGCCCCGGCCCTGGTTCCAGTCTCGTGCGGCTCTGGTCACCGGCGGCGGAGCGGAGTTTCCCCCGCCGCGCGCCGCGGCTATCCCGGACCAACCGTATCGAACCTCGGGCACGGACGTATCGCTCCTTCTAGGCGGGATTCCGACTTAGAGGCGTTCAGTCGTAAGCCCTCGGATGGTAGCCTTGCACCATTGGCTCCACAGCCAAGCGCGAATACCAAGTATCCGAACCCGCGGTTCCTCTCGTACTGAGCGGGGTTTCTATCGGAGCAACGCCACATCAGTAGGGTAAAACTAACCTGTCTCACGACGGTCTAAACCCAGCTCACGTTCCCTGTTAGTGGGTGAACAATCCAACGCTTTGCGAATTCTGCTTCGCAATGATAGGAAGAGCCGACATCGAAGGATCAAACAGCGGCGTCGCTATGAACGCTTGGCCGCCACAAGCCAGTTATCCCTGTGGTAACTTTTCTGACACCTCCCGCTTAAAACCCGTAAAGCAGACGGAAGGATCGTTAGGCCCCGCTTTCGCGGTCCGTATTCATACTGAAAATCAGGATCAAGCGGGCTTTTGCCCTTATGCTCTACGGGAGGTTTCCGTCCGTCCCTGAGCCCGCCTTAGGACACCTGCGTTACTCTTTGACAGGTGTACCGCCCCAGTCAAACTCCCCACCTGTCACTGTCCCCGGAGGAACTCGCCCCAGGGAGAGGAAGGGCCAGCCCCGCGCGAGCTTGCCTCCGACCCCCCACCCGAGGGGAAGGAGGACTCAGCGCCGAGCGACCCCTCCACCCGGGGCTTAGCACCTTTGAACAAGGAACCCCCAGCAAGGCAAAGGTTCCCACCGACACCCTCACCGGGTTAGTGAGGTAACGTGTAAGAGTAGTGGTATTTCACGGACGGCCCGCTCCGGTGCTGGCGAGCGGCGGGCCTCCCACTTATTCTACACCCCTTAAGTCGCCTCACAGTGACAGACTAGAGTCAAGCTCAACAGGGTCTTCTTTCCCCGCTGATTCCGCCAAGCCCGTTCCCTTGGCTGTGGTTTCGCTAGATAGTAGGTAGGGACAGTGGGAATCTCGTTCATCCATTCATGCAGGTCACCAATTAAATGACGAGGCATTTCGCTACCTTAAGAGAGTCATAGTTACTCCCGCCGTTAACCCGCGCTTCGATGAATTTCTTCACTTTGACATTCAGAGCACTGGGCAGAATTCACATCGTGTCAACACCCGGTCCAAGAGCCTTCACGATGCTGTGTTTTAATTAAACAGTCGGATTCCCCTTGTCCGCAGCAGTTCTAATTCGGCTGTTAGGTGCCGGCCGAGAGACCCGGCCCCGGAGGTCTCCCCCCGAGGCGAGACTCATAAGCCCGAGAGATCCACGGAGCCTAGGCTCGGCGCGCGAGGCTCCAGGGACACCGCCCCGACCCACCGAAGCCCCACCACCGGCGGTGGCCCGCTACGAGTCCACACACGCACGAGAGACCGCAACCCCCCCACGCGGACCTACGTTCCATTGCGTCCCTCCGCGTCCCATCGGGGGAGAGCGAAGGGCCGGACGCTCGAGCTTAGCCGGGGGCGGCCCACCCGGCGACGGGCGTCGGGAGCCCGGCCCGGCTTAGGTAGGGAGAGGGAGGCCGAAGGCGGTCATCCGACGGAGGTTAGTCCCGAAGGACGCTCCCCCGCCGGCATCCCACCGACGACCGGCTCCCCTACCGTCGACCTGACCGAGGCCCCCTAAGCGCCACCGCCGAGGGGGGGACACGCACCGGGGCTTAAGGTCTCGCTCGCCGCGACCCACTCTCATCGACCCCGACAGACAGACGGAGCCTTGTTCACGGGGGTTTGGATATACTGGGGGGACAATCTCTCGCCGTGCGCTTCCTCGCGCGCAGGACCCAGTGGGGGGGGGCCCGAAGGTGGACCGGGAACAGCTCCCCGTCGCACGGGCAGCACCGGGCTTTCGGACCCCGCATCAGCAGACACGGGCCCGACCGAGCTCAGCCATTAGAGCCAATCCTTATCCCGAAGTTACGGATCCGTCTTGCCGACTTCCCTTACCTACATTGTTCCAACACGCCAGAGGCTGTTCACCTTGGAGACCTGATGCGGATATGGGTACGGCCTGGGGGGAAATTCACTATACCTCCCCCGGATTTTCAAGGGCCGATGGGAAACGTCCCGGCCGTCGCATAGCGCATGCGACGCCTTTCAGAGCGTTGAGCCCCTATCTCGGGGTCGAACCCATTCCAGGGCGCTCCAGCTCTTTAGCAAGGAGAGAGAATCCTCCCCGGGGTCCCCACCGGCGTCTCCGGGTTCGTTTGCGTTACCGCCACGGGAGCGCC
This sequence comes from Hoplias malabaricus, assembly GCF_029633855.1. Classification (NCBI taxonomy): domain Eukaryota; kingdom Metazoa; phylum Chordata; class Actinopteri; order Characiformes; family Erythrinidae; genus Hoplias; species Hoplias malabaricus. The sequence continues at coordinate 3,032,941 of NW_027101324.1, forward strand.
TCTCGGCGGCTCGATCTCCACCAATCCCAGGTACGGGGATATTGGCCCGATCCCCTTTCGGTCAGCGCGAGGCAGACGAGACCATCGCCCCAGCATTTTCCGAACGGCGCTCGCCTATCCCTTAGGACCGACTAACCCACGGCCAAGCGCTGTCGGCGTGGAACCCTTCTCCACTTCGGCCTTCAAAGTTCTCATCTGAATATTTGCTACTACCACCAAGATCTGCACCCGCGGCGGCTCGACCCAGGCTCGCGCCAAAGGCTTCTGCGCCACCGCGGCGCCCCTCCTACTCGTCGCGGCATACGGTCCCATGAGTCTCGGTTCTCTCTCTCATTCTCGCTGGCTTTTGGGGGGGGTGGGAGACAAGTACCGCCAGCGACGGCCGGGTATGGGCCCGACGCTCCAGCGCCATCCATTTTCAGGGCCAGTTGATTCGGCAGGTGAGTTGTTACACACTCCTTAGCGGATGCCGACTTCCATGGCCACCGCCCCGCTGTCTATATCAACCGACACCTTTCTTGGGGTCTGATGAGCGTCTGCGTCGGGCGCCTTAACCCGCGCGTTCGGTTCATCCCGCAGCACCAGTTCTGCTTACCAAAAGTGGCCCACTCGGCACCGTCAATTCCATGCCCGGCTCCAAGCCTGCGAGCCGGGCCTCTTACCCATTTAAAGTTTGAGAGTAGGGCGAGGCCCGTTTCGGCCCCGCGGCCTCCAGTCATTTCTTTACCGGATAAAACTTGAAGTTTCGGCGCCGGCTATCCTGAGGGAAACTTCGGAGGGAACCAGCTACTAGATGGTTCGATTAGTCTTTCGCCCCTATACCCAGGTCGGACGACCGATTTGCACGTCAGGACCGCTGCGGGCCTCCACTCAGGGTTTCCCCTGGCTTCGCCCTGCCCAGGCATAGTTCACCATCTTTCGGGTACCACCGCGTATGCTCTGGCTCCGCTCTCCGCACGTGGGAAGAGCAGGCCGGTGGTGCGCCGCCCGCCCCCTCGGAGGGTTAGGACGGATCCCACCTCAGCCGACGCGCGCCGGCCTTCACCTTCGTTGCGCCTCCGGGGGTTCTGGTCCCTTCGACTCGCATACGCGTTAGACTCCTTGGTCCGTGTTTCAAGACGGGTCGTTCGGGGTCCGAACTTAGCCGCTGACCTTAGGCGTTCGGGTGCTGTGGGCCTGGATCGCCCCCCGCATCGCCGTAGCGGGCCTAGCCCGGGGCTGAGGACAGCCCAGCCGGCCCGCTTCGACCGAACGATCGGGGGGGGCCCCCATCCCCATCCCGGAGGAGGGGAGAACGCGGAAAGGACATTGCTCCACGGCCCCGGCGTTATCGGCGAAGTCGGAGCGAGGGGCTGTAGCGGAACGCCCGTGTCCGGGGGCCGCGTGGGGACTCCCTTCTCCGGACGGACCTACCTTCACCCTCGGGCCCTTCCAAGCCTAACCGGAGCCGGTCGCGACTCACCACCACGCGGGGAAAGTACACCGGGCGGGGCCGGACCTCCGTACGCCCGACAGGCCCGAAGTCCAGAGGCGAAGCGCAGAGCCGAAGCGGGGAGCGGTGGAGTCGGCACCCCACCCCTCTCGCCCGGATACGCTCGCACCCCCGACCGCGGAACCCGACGAGCGCGGGGCCGTCCGCCCGGCTGAATCCCCCGGGGCAGTCTTCTCGGTCCCCGTACGTTTACCTCTCAACGGTTTCACGCTCTGTTGAACTCTCTCTTCAAAGTCCTGTTTCAACTTTCCCTCACGGTACTCGGTTCGCTATCGGTCTCGTGCCGGTATTTAGCCTTAGATGGAGTTTACCACCCGCTTTGGGCTGCATTCCCAAGCAACCCGACTCCGAGAAGCCCGACCTACCCGGGCGGGAACGCGGGACTCGCTACCGGGCTTTCACCGTCTATGGGAAGAAGCCACGTTCGCGAGGACTTGGTCCCGCGTCCGCACCGAGACGGATCTTACGGACTTCCGTACGCTACATTTCCCGGCCAACCCCGGTCAGGGGAAAGTGGGATTCAGCGCTGGGCTCTTCCCTGTTCGCTCGCCGCTACTAAGGGAATCCTTGTTAGTTTCTTTTCCTCCGCTTACTGATATGCTTAAGTTCAGCGGGTCGTCTCGTCTGATCTGAGGCCGCACACAGAGGTTTCTTATGCGGGGGCGAGGGCGGAGGCGGAGGGCCGAAGGCTAGGGGCGAGGGGCGAGAGCCCGGCACGAGACCGAACTCCGCGACACCTTCCCCCCCACCCCGGCCGCTCGCCCGCCCGCTCACTCGCCCGCTCGCTGGGTTTAATCGGCACTCGCCACCCCCGCGTCCGACTGCGCGGAGCCCCGCTCGGGACTCGGGGAGAGACCGTAACGGACGTGGACCCGGACCTACTCGGCTCTCCCTCCGTTCCCTGTACGGAGCTCTCTCGCAACACGGGCCGCGTGGACTGGCTCGGAACCGAGTCTTCGTTTGGGAAGACGAAGGGCCGTTTTCAGGCCCTGCGAGCTTCCAGCCGCGGTCTCTCTCTCTCAGCGGGGGCGCGGAGACCGATCGATGGGTAAAGCGACCCTCAGACAGGCGTGGCCGCGGGATGGACCCCCGCGGCCGCAATATGCGTTCGAAATTTCGATGATCTGTGTCCTGCAATTCACATTAGTTAACGCAGATGGCTGCGTTCTTCATCGAAGCACGAGCCGAGTGATCCACCGCTAAGAGTCGTATTCGGGTTTGTGCCCGGCCCGTTACAGGCCGGGCGAAGGAAGCCATTCGAACAAGAGACAATTTTTGCCAATATATTTCAAGCCGGGTGCCTTCCACCCCCGTGCAGGGGGGGAAAGGTCATTGAACCTGGGCGTCACCACCGGACCGAGGAGTTACGGCCCGGGGGACGATCGCCCGAGTAGGTGCCCGAGACTTACGTGGTTTAGGAGACCGGGGTCTAGGCACCCGCCGTTCCCGGCGAGGCCCAGGGGTTTGGTTCGCTGCGTTACGGGTCCCGGTCTAAGGCATTCAGGCGTGCGCTCAAAGCCAAGCTCTCCACCCCGGAGGGTATGAGCGAGGCCCGGTGGTACGCTCCCAAGTCCCCGCTTAGGGGAAGGCGCTGGGTAGATCCCACCTAGTCAGGACCGGCGGGCACCGGCCGTCTCCTTTCGGGTGTTTATAAACGCATCCGGGGTTCGTGAGGCCCCTTCAACTCGCGCACCGGCCTTAGACTATTATACGGTCCGTCTCTGCGAAGCCAACATCGGGGGTATTTTGCATGCGCTCTTAAGCTCCGCTCTAACCCCGTGAGGGGAAAGAGTTTCGCCCGGCGGTACGCTCCCGTCCACCACCGCCCCCTGTGCCGGGGGGATGGGTTCAGGGAGATCCCACCGAGGCCGGCGAGCACCGGCCAACGCCCTGGGGGTGAGTAAGCCCCTTTGACTCGCGCACGCACAATCAAGCCTTCAACGATCAATGGTTTTTTGGGTTTAACTACCCGGCGGGCGGCTCCGGCGCCACTCTTCCCCCCGCGAACGGGAGGGGCGGACCGGGGTACCTATGCACCTAAGGCGGTCCTCGCATAACCCCGAGTTCCGAAGCCGGCTCGCTACGTCCACCCACCCGGAGGGGGGAGAGACTCACGTCGGCCGACGACGAAAGGTACGAGGCTTCTGCGGTCCATACCTTGAAGGTACCCGCCGGGGGGGAGGTTCGGCCTCTCGAGTCCGACTCGACAACCGGCACGGACGGCGGGCGCCGACCGCGGCCAGGTCACCGTTATTGATCCTTCCGCAGGTTCCCCTACGAAAACCTTGTTACGACTTTTACTCCCTCTAGATGTCCGGGTTCGATCGACTTCCCATCGCCCGGAGGCGACCCCCGTTCGAGGGCCGCCCCGGGGACGGTCCGAGGACCTCACCGAGGCATCCGATCGGTAGTAGCGACGGGCGGTGTGTACAAAGGGCAGGGACTTAATCGACGCGGGCTGGTGACCCGTGCCTACTTGGAATTCCTCGTTCGAGGGGAATAGTTGCAATCCCCTGTCCCCAGCGGGGAATGGCGTTCATAGGATTGCCCGCACCTCTCGGCGTAGGGTAACTTACATGTTGAACCAGCCATTGTAGCTCACGTGCGACCCCGGACTTCTAAGGGCATCACAGACCTGTTATTGCTCCATTTCTCAAGTGGCTTCTGTGCCACAAATCGCTCTAAGAAGTTTAGCCACCGACCGCTGATTCCCACCGGGCGAACCCCAACCTTCAGGCCCGCGGTAAGCGGGAGGGCACCGGGGAGGGGAGAGGGAAGGCGAAGGCGAAGGCGAAGGACGGACAACCCACACCCGGAGAGCGGAACGAGGTGCGGACGGCATCGGGGAGGGAACCGAACGCGAAGGGGAGAGGCCGGAGCCACCCACTCGACGCAGAACTGAACCCCCGTCAACCGCATCACCTCCCCGAACCGATCCGGGGTAGAACCGGACCCCCGCCGAAACCCCCAACACCCCCACCCCGATGGGGACCCCCCGCGAACGGGGACCTTCGGGGATAGAGTCCGACCCAGGAGAGGGGCCGTGTAACTACTTAAAGGATGGGATCTCGTTCGTTACCGGAATTGACCAGACGAATCGCTCCACGAACTACCAACGGCCATGCACCACCACCCACAGAATCGAGAAAGAGCCGTCAATCTGTCAATCCTTACCGTGTCCGGGCCGGGTTAGGTTCCCCGCGTTGAGTCAAATTAAGCCGCAAGCTCCACTCCTGGTGGTGCCCTTCCGTCAATTCCTTTAAGTTTCAGCTTTGCAACCGTACTCCCCCCAGAGCCCAAAGACTCGTGGTTTCCCGGACGCTGCCCGGCGGGTCATAGTCGTTAACCCAACGCCGCCGGATCGCGGGTCGGCATAGTTTACGGTCGGAACTACGACGGTACCTGATCGTCTTCGATCCTCCGACTTTCGTTCTTGATTAATGAAAACATTCTTGGCAAATGCCTTCGCTTTTGTCCGTCCCGCACCGGTCTACGAATTTCACCTCTCTCGGTGCGGTACGAATGCCCCCGGCCGTCCCTCTTAATCATGACCTTTGGTCCGTCAAACCCACGAAATAGGACCAAGAGAGCGGTCGGATACCCCCCCGGCTCGGGGAACCGTGCGGCGGCCAGAAAACGGCCCCGCCCGGCCGCCTCGCCGAAGAGCTCCGACTCGCCCCCCATGGGAAGGCCTTATTCCATTATTCCTAGCTCAGTCCATTCAAGGCACGCTTCGGCCTGCTTTGAGCACTCTGTTTTGTTCAAAGTAAACGCACCGGACCCTTCCGCCCCCCACGTATTCAACCGCGGCGGACGACCCAGCTAAGGGCCTCTCCGCGGAGGAAGGGAGCAGAGGACACCGGATGAGTAGGGACAAGGTCCCGCGACCTCCACCCAGAGACCCGCGGGGGGTCCCCAACCCCCCCGGAGAGGGGCAGCTTCCCACCGCGAAGTCCGGACGGGCAGAGGCCCGGCAGCCGGGACCCGTCCCCGGATCCAACTACGAGCTTTTTAACTGCAGCAACGTTAACATACGCTATTGGAGCTGGAATTACCGCGGCTGCTGGCACCAGACTTGCCCTCCAATGGGTCCTCACCCACGGACGTAGATTGAGTTCATTTCGGTCCCGAAACCTTCAAACGGGGCCTCGCACCGATATTTTTCGTCACTACCTCCCCGTGTCGGGAATGGGTAATTTGCGCGCCTGCTGCCTTCCTTGGATGTGGTAGCCGTTTCTCAGGCTCCCTCTCCGGAATCGAACCCAGATTCCCCGTTACCCGTGGTCACCACACGTAGTCCCGTAGACTACCGTCGAAAGTTGATAGGGCAGACACTCGAATGAGACGTCGCCGCCCCGAAGGGCTCTGCGATCGGCCAAAGGTTATCTAGAGTCACCAAAGCGGACCCGACCGGAGTCGGGAGGGGGTTTTTTGGTTCTGATAAATGCACGTATCCGTGGGGGGCGCCGAGGGGGGAAGGTGAACCAGTCACCGACCACCTCGAAACGGCACCCCCACTTCCAACGCTTCGTTTGCATGTATTAGCTCTGGAATTACCACAGTTATACCAAGTAACGTGTGGAGCGATCAAAGGAACCATAACTGATTTAATGAGCCATTCGCAGTTTCACTGTACCAACGCCCGTGTGTACTTAGACTTGCATGGCTTAATCTTTGAGACAAGCATATGATACTGGCAGGATCAACCAGGCCGATCCCTCTGGTACTCAAACCCGGCTTGGGGAAAGAGAGAGAGTCGGTGGTGCGTGGAACTCGACCCCCCGAAGGAGGAAGAGACGCGCACCGCGGAAAGGCTTTTCGAACGAGACCCCCCGGAGGTGGGTCTGCAATCGGGGGTTTGACTACTTGGAAAATGTACGATTCAAGGCCCGGACGGTGCAGGCTAGGGGCCGGTTCCTTCCCTCAATAGGATCCCGACCCTAAGGCACCACCGACTCGGACCTTTTAACGGACCCAAACTGCGGTGGAAATTAGACCGACGGATAGGCTAAGTCTCCCTCGGAACGATTCTGGGACAAGCGGACCCCCTGTTACGGGGGGTCCACGAGCCATGGAGGCTGGAGCACGTGGCGGGGAGGATCGTTCTAAAAGCCGGTATTATTTCGGATTAGAAGCCTGCCCCTGGTGCTCCGGGTATGCCGCATTTCGAACGGGCGTAAAGGACGTCCGTTTAAGGGAAGAGAATGGAAGAGAATTTCCTGGCCCCCTCAAAGCGCGAGGAGGTCGGCATAGGTTTTACGGTACGCCCCCCCCGGAGCCGTCTGATGTTCAGAAGACGAAGGGTTTTGCCCCCAATCTCGTAAGGTCGAGGGCTCACCACCGAACTTCCAGCCGCGGTCCTTGGTAGGACCGATACGCGGACAAGCCGCAAAATCCTGGCCCCCTCGCAGTGCGAGGAGGTCGGCAAAGGTTTTACGATTCGCCCCCCCGGAGCCTACGGTTAGTTTTCTCGATTTAAGAAGACGAAGGGGGTCGGGCCCGGGAACCGTAAACCGAGCGCCTCTTCCCCTGCGAACTTCCAGCCGCGGTCCGTTTAAAAAGACCGATCCGTGACACCTCTAATGCGCTCTTTGCCTCCGGCCGTTTCCAGCGCGGGGGCCCGGTGGTGCGCTCCCAAGTCCCCGCGGAGGGGAAAATCTGGGAGATCCCACATTAGACCAAGCGGAACGCCGGTCTTCGCCTCGGGGGTTTGTATGCCCCTTTCGACTCGCGCACGGGCAAGAGTTAGGTTAGGAACGGGGACAACTGCCGGCGGGCGGCCCGTCGCACCCACCCCGCAAGTGGGCAGGTGGTCGGTGGCCTGTGGACCCGCCGCTCGGATTCGTTTATAGTAGGAACCATAACGGGGTACAACCCTCATACGCTCGACCCCCTCACGCCCAGAGAAGTGTTCACCTCCCTGGGCATATATCGAACGAATCATCGGGATTGAAGGGGAGGCCACCCAAACCATCCCCTTAGCCCAGAGGGGTGCCAGTCCTCGGGCTTCGGTATTCGCATCACCGGGGTCTATGGAGGTCTCGACTTAGGTTTTGAAAACCTCCAGAGGGGGGGCCGGATTAACCACCACCCTAGCCCAGAGGGGTGCCAGTCCTCGGGCTTCGGTATTCGCATCACCGGGGTCTATGGAGGTCTCGACTTAGGTTTTGAAAACCTCCAGAGGTGGGGCCGGATTAACCACCACCCTAGCCCAGAGGGGTGCCAGTCCTCGGGCATGTCACTTCGCATCACCGGGGTTCTATGGAGGTCTCGACTTAGGTTTTAAAAACCTCCAGAGGGTGGGGGCATATCTTATCCCCACCCTAGCCCAGAGGGGTGCCAGTCCTCGGGCATGTCATTTCGCATCACCGGGGTCTACGGAGGTCTCGACTTAGGTTTTGAAAACCTCCAGAGGGTGGGGGCATATCTTATCCCCACCCTAGCCCAGAGGGGTGCCAGTCCTCGGGCTTCGGTATTCGCATCACCGGGGTCTACGGAGGTCTCGACTTAGGTTTTGAAAACCTCCAGAGGGTGGGGCCTGACTTACCACCAACCCTTAGCCCAGAGGTGTGCCACTCCTCGGGCATGGAATTCGCATCAACGGGGTCTACGGATGTCTCGACTTAGGTTTTGAACACATCCAGGGAAGCAGAGCGGACATTCCCATTATTTCAAGCCCATCGGGAAGCCACTCCTTTGGGCATAGCGTTTCGCATCGCTGTTACCCAAACTTACGTCTGATTTAATGCCTCCCTAATATCCCGACGGCACCAGGCTGAGAAACCATATGCCCACAGGATTTGAGGCGTTGGAACCTCGTTCGCATAGCCGACAACGATGAACCTCCCTCGGACTCGCTACGAGGCTTGAGGAGGGTCCTGATTTTCTTAAAATCTCAGGTGAGGGACTTAGAAAATTTTCACTTTAAAACCACAGACCTCCAGAGGAGAGACCGGGCTTATCACAACCTTAGCCCAGAGGGCGTCACTCCTCGGGCATGTCACTTCGCATCACCGGGGGTCCATGGATGTCTCGACTTAGGTTTTGAACACATCCAGAAGGGGGGGCCGGATTAACCACCACCCTTAGCCCAGAGGGGTGCCAGTCCTCGGGCTTTAAATTCGCTTCGCCGGGGTCTATGGAAGTCATTTTTTAGACCTCCAGAGGGGAGGCAACCCAAACCATCCCCTTAGCCCAGAGGTGTGCCACTCCTCGGGCTTGTGTATTCGCATCACCGGGGTCCATGGAAGTCATTTTAGACATCCAGAGGGGAGGCCACCCTAACCATCCCCTTAGCCCAGAGGGGTGCCAGTCCTCGGGCTTTAAATTCGCTTCGCCGGGGTCTATGGAAGTCATTTTTAGACCTCCAGAGGGGAGGCAACCCAAACCATCCCCTTAGCCCAGAGGTGTGCCAATCCTCGGGCTTGTGTATTCGCATCACCGGGGTCCATGGAAGTCATTTTAGACATCCAGAGGGGAGGCCACCCTAACCATCCCCTTAGCCCAGAGGGGTGCCAGTCCTCGGGCTTTAAATTCGCTTCGCCGGGGTCTATGGAAGTCATTTTTAGACCTCCAGAGGGGAGGCAACCCAAACCATCCCCTTAGCCCAGAGGTGTGCCACTCCTCGGGCTTGTGTATTCGCATCACCGGGGTCCATGGAAGTCATTTTAGACATCCAGAGAGTGGGGCCGGTCTTACCACCACCCTTAAGCCCAGAGGGCGTCACTCCTCGGGCATGAAATTCGGATTACCGGGGTCTATGGATGTCTCAACTTAGGTTTTGAACACATCCAGAGGGGAGGCCACCCAAACCATCCCCTTAGCCCGGAGGTGTGCACCTCCTCGGGCTTCAAATTCGAATCACCGGGGTCCATGGAAGTCATTTTAGACATCCAGAGAGTGGGGCCGGTCTTACCACCACTCTTAGCCCAGAGGGCGCCACTCCTCGGGCATGAAATTCGCATCACCGGGGTCCATGGAAGTCAGTTTAGACCTCCAGAGAGTGGGGCCGGTCTTACCACCACTCTTAAGCCCAGAGGGCGTCACTCCTCGGGCATGAAATTCGGATTACCGGGGTCTATGGATGTCTCAACTTAGGTTTTGAACACATCCAGAGGGGAGGCCACCCAAACCATCCCCTTAGCCCGGAGGTGTGCACCTCCTCGGGCTTGAAATTCGAATCACCGGGGTCCATGGAAGTCAGTTTAGACCTCCAGAGAGTGGGGCCGGTCTTACCACCACCCTTAAGCCCAGAGGGCGTCACTCCTCGGGCATGGAATTCGCATCAACGGGGTCTACGGATGTCTCGACTTAGGTTTTGAACACATCCAGGGAAGCAGAGCGGACATTCCCATTATTTCAAGCCCATCGGGAAGCCACTCCTTTGGGCATAGCGTTTCGCATCGCTGTTACCCAAACTTACGTCTGATTTAATGCCTCCCTAATATCCCGACGGCACCAGGCTGAGAAACCATATGCCCACAGGATTAGAGGCGTCTGAACCCCTTTCGCATAGCCGACAACGATGAACCTCCCTCGGACTCGCTACGAGGCTTGAGGAGGGTCCTGATTCTCTTAAAATCTCAGGTGAGGGACTTAGAAAATATTCACTTTAAAACCACAGACCTCCAGAGGAGAGACCGGGCTTATCACAACCTTAGCCCAGAAGGCACCACTCTTCGGGCATGTCACTTCGCATCACCGGGGTCCATGGAAGTCTCGACTTAGGTTTTGAACGCATCCAGAGGGTGGGAGCCGGACTTACCACCACCCTTAGCCCAGAGGGCGTCACTCCTCGGGCATAAAATTCGGATAACCGGGGTCCATGGAAGTCAATTTTGACCTCCAGAGAGGGGGGGGGCCTGGCTTACCACCACCCTAAGCCCAGAGGGCGTCACTCCTCGGGCATGAAATACGCTACACCGGGGTCCATGGAAGTCAGTTTAGACCTCCAGAGAGGGGGGGCCGGGCTTACCACCACCCTTAGCCCGGAGGGCACCACTCCTCGGGCTTGAAATTCGCATCACCGGGGTCCATGGAAGTCTCGACTTAGGTTTTGGAAACCTCCAGAGGGGGGGCTGCACTTACCACCACCCTAAGCCCAGAGGGCGTCACTCCTCGGGCATGAAATACGCTATACCGGGGTCCATGGAAGTCCTTTTAGACCTCCAGAGAGGGGGGGGCCGGGCTTACCACCACCCTTAGCCCAGAGGGCACCACTCCTCGGGCTTGAAATTCGCATCACCGGGGTCCATGGAAGTCTCGACTTAGGTTTTGGAAACCTCCAGAGGGGGGGCTGCACTTACCACCACCCTTAGCCCAGAGGTTCATCACTCCTCGGGCATGAAATTCGGATAACCGGGGTCCATGGAAGTCAGTTTAGACCTCCAGAGAGTGGGGCCGGGCTTACCACCACCCTAAGCCCAGAGGGCGTCACTCCTCGGGCATGAAATTCAGATAACCGGGGTCCATGGAAGTCAGTTTAGACCTCCAGAGAGTGGGGCCGGGCTTACCACCACCCTAAGCCCAGAGGGCGTCACTCCTCGGGCATGAAATTCGGATAACCGGGGTCCATGGAAGTCTCGACTTAGGTTTTGGAGACCTCCAGAGGGGGGGCCGGGCATACCACCACCCTTAGCCCAGAGGGCGTCACTCCTCGGGCATGAAATACGCTATACCGGGGTCCATGGAAGTCAGTTTTGACCTCCAGAGAGGGGGGGCCTGGCTTACCACCACCCTAGCCGAGAGGGCGTCACTCCTCGGGCATGAAATTCGCTTCACCGGGGTCCATGGAAGTCATTTTAGACCTCCAGAGAGGGGGGGCTGCACTTACCACCACCCTAGCCGAGAGGGCGTCACTCCTCGGGCATGAAATTCGGATCACCGGGGTCCATGGAAGTCAGTTTAGACCTCCAGAGAGTGGGGCCGGGCTTACCACCACCCTAAGCCCAGAGGGCGTCACTCCTCGGGCATGAAATTCGGATAACCGGGGTCCATGGAAGTCTCGACTTAGGTTTTGGAGACCTCCAGAGGGGGGGCCGGGCATACCACCACCCTTAGCCCAGAGGGCGTCACTCCTCGGGCATGAAATACGCTTAACCGGGGTCCATGGAAGTCAATCTAGACCTCCAGAGAGGGGGGGCCGGGCTTACCACCACCCTTAGCCCAGAGGGCATCACTCCTCGGGCATGAAATTCGCATCACCGGGGTCCATGGAAGTCAGTTTAGACCTCCAGAGGGGGGGCTGAGCATACCACCACCCTTAGCCCAGAGGTGTGCTCCTCATCGGGCATGAAATACGCTTCACCGGGGTCCATGGAAGTCATTCGAGACCTCCAGAGGGGGGGCCGGGCATACCACCACCCTTAGCCCAGAGGTGAGTCACTCCTCGGGCATCAAATTCGCATCACCGGGGTCCATGGAAGTCAGTTTAGACCTCCAGAGGGGGGGCTGAGCATACCACCACCCTTAGCCCAGAGGTGTGCTCCTCATCGGGCATGAAATACGCTTCACCGGGGTCCATGGAAGTCATTCGAGACCTCCAGAGGGGGGGCCGGGCATACCACCACCCTTAGCCCAGAGGTGAGTCACTCCTCGGGCATCAAATTCGCATCACCGGGGTCCATGGAAGTCAGTTTAGACCTCCAGAGGGGGGGCTGAGCATACCACCACCCTTAGCCCAGAGGTGTGCTCCTCATCGGGCATGAAATACGCTTCACCGGGGTCCATGGAAGTCATTCGAGACCTCCAGAGGGGGGGCCGGGCATACCACCACCCTTAGCCCAGAGGTGAGTCACTCCTCGGGCATCAAATTCGCATCACCGGGGTCCATGGAAGTCAGTTTAGACCTCCAGAGGGGGGGCTGAGCATACCACCACCCTTAGCCCAGAGGTGTGCTCCTCATCGGGCATGAAATACGCTTCACCGGGGTCCATGGAAGTCATTCGAGACCTCCAGAGGGGGGGCCGGGCATACCACCACCCTTAGCCCAGAGGTGAGTCACTCCTCGGGCATCAAATTCGCATCACCGGGGTCCATGGAAGTCAGTTTAGACCTCCAGAGGGGGGGCTGAGCATACCACCACCCTTAGCCCAGAGGTGTGCTCCTCATCGGGCATGAAATACGCTTCACCGGGGTCCATGGAAGTCATTCGAGACCTCCAGAGGGGGGGCTGGGCATACCACCACCCTTAGCCCAGAGGTGAGTCACTCCTCGGGCATCAAATTCGCATCACCGGGGTCCATGGAAGTCAGTTTAAACATCCAGAGGGGGGGGGCCGAGCATACCACCACCCTTAGCCCAGAGGTGTGCTCCTCATCGGGCATCAAATTCGCATCACCGGGGTCCATGGAAGTCATTCGAGACCTCCAGAGGGGGGGCCGAGTATACCACCACCCTTAGCCCAGAGGTGAGTCACTCCTCGGGCATCAAATTCGCATCACCGGGGTCCATGGAAGTCAGTTTAGACCTCCAGAGGGGGGGCCGAGCATACCACCACCCTTAGCCCAGAGGTGAGTCACTCCTCGGGCATCAAATTCGCATCACCGGGGTCCATGGAAGTCAGTTTAAACATCCAGAGGGGGGGGCCGAGCATACCACCACCCTTAGCCCAGAGGTGTGCTCCTCATCGGGCATCAAATTCGCATCACCGGGGTCCATGGAAGTCAGTTTAGACCTCCAGAAAGGGGGGCCGAACCTACCACCAACCTTAGCCCAGAGGGCGTCACTCCTCGGGCTTCAAACTCCCATCGCCGGGGTCCCATGGAAGTCTCGACTTAGGTTTTGAACCGTTCCGGGGTCACCTCCAGTGAGATAACGCGGAAATCTCACTATATTCATGCCCACAGGCGAACCAGAGCCTTGGGCTTGTCATAGTTACATACGGTGTACCCAAACTTTCGTCTTTTCTAAAGGAACCCTAATGTCCTGACGGCACCGCACTGGAAACCCCCATGCCCTCTGAATTTTTACCTCTCCGAGGTGCTCCGTTTTGGGCTTGCTACCTAGGGCGAAGAGGGTCAGAAATTTTTCTAAGTCCTACTTTAAAACGTCCCACTGGGAGAACACTAGGGTTAGCACTTTGCCAAAAAATCACGGCTGAATGCAATTTTCACGCCTCGCACCCTTTGTTCGTTTAGATTTAACAAAAAAATCAACCGACCCCCCTTTTTAACAACGCTTTGCCGAATTTAGCTCACTTTTCCCGGCCTGGAATATCTCACGCTTGCCCCCCACGGTACTTACCTCCGGGGAAGACACCCCCGTCGCTGCCAACGCCCATGCCCGGCCCAGGCTCACCCGACTCGGCCTCGCTCGCTCCATCGCCCGCTCCAAACCTCCGGGGAGAAGACCCCCATCGCCGCCAACGCCCATGCCCGGCCCAGGCTCACCCGACTCGGCCTCGCTCGCTACATCGCCCCGCTCCAAACCTCCGGGGCTGGACCTCCACCAACCCAGCGCACCTCTCGAACCTATCCGGCCCACACTTAAGCACTCCTCCTCGGACTAAACCATCCAGCCCGCGCCGCTGGAACGAGCGCCCACTGGAAGACCTGAGCCTCAAACCCGCGCGCTTTACGGTTCTCTATCTCCCCGGGCTCGGAGCACTTTTCTCGGCCATGGGACCTCCAGGGGGGGCCCTTCATGGCTCCGTCAATATTCCTTTAAGTCTCACTCCGCCCACTGGAAGACCCGAGCCCCAAACCCGCGCGCTTTACGGTTCTCTATCTCCCCGGGCTCGGGGCACTTTTCTCGGCCATGGGACCTCCAGGGGAGGCCCTTCCTGGCTCCGTCATCATTCCTCTAAGTCTCATTCCGCCCACTGCGATACCCGAGGTCTTTAACCGCGGCGTTCACGGTTCTCTATCACCCCGGGCTCGGAGCACTTTTCTCGGCCATGGGACCTCCAGGGGAGGCCCCTCATGGCTCCGTCATCATTCCTCTAAGTCTCATTCCGCCCACTGCGATACCCGAGGTCTTTAACCGCGGCGTTCACGGTTCTCTATCACCCCGGGCTCGGAGCACTTTTCTCGGCCATGGGACCTCCAGGGGAGGCCCCTCATGGCTCCGTCATCATTCCTCTAAGTCTCATTCCGCCCACTGCGATACCCGAGGTCTTTAACCGCGGCGTTCACGGTTCTCTATCACCCCGGGCTCGGAGCACTTTTCTCGGCCATGGGACCTCCAGGGGAGGCCCCTCATGGCTCCGTCATCATTCCTCTAAGTCTCATTCCGCCCACTGCGATACCCGAGGTCTTAGACCGCGGCGTTCACGGTTCTCTATCACCCCGGGCTCGGAGCACTTTTCTCGGCCATGGGACCTCCAGGGGAGGCCCCTCATGGCTCCGTCAATATTCCTCTAAGTCTCATTCCGCCCACTGCGATACCCGGGCTCAGAGCATGTACTTCGGCCATGGGACCACAAGAGGGCGCCCTTCTTCAGAAACTGCTGACATCCAGGACCATTCAAGGGAGCGACCTGCCTCCCTATGCCCGCCACCGGCTCCCTCTAACCGGTGTACTGGCTCTCGGGGCCCGCGCCCCAGAGAACCAGAGTTTCGGAAATTGCACTAAGTCCAGACATCCAGGACCATTCAAGGGAGCGACCTGCCTCCCTATGCCCGCCACCGGCTCCCTCTAACCGGTGTACTGGCTCTCGGGGCCCGCGCCCCAGAGAACCAGAGTTTCGGAAATTGCACTAAGTCCAGACATCCAGGACCATTCAAGGGAGCGACCTGCCTCCCTATGCCCGCCACCGGCTCCTTCTAACCGGTGTACTGGCTCTCGGGGCCCGCGCCCCAGAGAACCAGAGTTTCGGAAATTGCACTAAGTCCAGACATCCAGGACCATTCAAGGGAGCGACCTGCCTCCCTATGCCCGCCACCGGCTCCTTCTAACCGGTGTACGGACTCTCGGGGCCCGCGCCCCAGAGAACCAGAGTTTCGGAAATTGCACTAAGTCCGATTTTCGCCCACTACGAGACCTAAAACCGTCATCCAGGATTTCACAGGGGAGTACCCACCTCCCCTATGCCCGCCACCGGCTCCCTCTAACCGGTGTACGGAGTCTCCGGGGCCCGCGCCCCAGAGAACCAGACCTGGACCGGGGGTTTGCTTTCGCCTTCCCCCCCCGACAAATGTTTGAGTGGACGGGATGACTTTCAATGGATCGCGGTATATGCACCCGCTCTGCCACTTATGACACCCGCACTCAGAATCAGGTCGTTTACGAGTCATTTCGCACCCCGGATCAAGGAACATGCGCTTAGGGACGGAAGGGCGGACCGAGGCGTTCGTTAGCCCCGGCCCTGGTTCCAGTCTCGTGCGGCTCTGGTCACCGGCGGCGGAGCGGAGTTTCCCCCGCCGCGCGCCGCGGCTATCCCGGACCAACCGTATCGAACCTCGGGCACGGACGTATCGCTCCTTCTAGGCGGGATTCCGACTTAGAGGCGTTCAGTCGTAAGCCCTCGGATGGTAGCCTTGCACCATTGGCTCCACAGCCAAGCGCGAATACCAAGTATCCGAACCCGCGGTTCCTCTCGTACTGAGCGGGGTTTCTATCGGAGCAACGCCACATCAGTAGGGTAAAACTAACCTGTCTCACGACGGTCTAAACCCAGCTCACGTTCCCTGTTAGTGGGTGAACAATCCAACGCTTTGCGAATT
>NW_027101324.1:3049108-3066608 GCF_029633855.1 Hoplias malabaricus
GCGGTGGCCCGCTACGAGTCCACACACGCACGAGAGACCGCAACCCCCCCACGCGGACCTACGTTCCATTGCGTCCCTCCGCGTCCCATCGGGGGAGAGCGAAGGGCCGGACGCTCGAGCTTAGCCGGGGGCGGCCCACCCGGCGACGGGCGTCGGGAGCCCGGCCCGGCTTAGGTAGGGAGAGGGAGGCCGAAGGCGGTCATCCGACGGAGGTTAGTCCCGAAGGACGCTCCCCCGCCGGCATCCCACCGACGACCGGCTCCCCTACCGTCGACCTGACCGAGGCCCCCTAAGCGCCACCGCCGAGGGGGGGACACGCACCGGGGCTTAAGGTCTCGCTCGCCGCGACCCACTCTCATCGACCCCGACAGACAGACGGAGCCTTGTTCACGGGGGTTTGGATATACTGGGGGGACAATCTCTCGCCGTGCGCTTCCTCGCGCGCAGGACCCAGTGGGGGGGGGCCCGAAGGTGGACCGGGAACAGCTCCCCGTCGCACGGGCAGCACCGGGCTTTCGGACCCCGCATCAGCAGACACGGGCCCGACCGAGCTCAGCCATTAGAGCCAATCCTTATCCCGAAGTTACGGATCCGTCTTGCCGACTTCCCTTACCTACATTGTTCCAACACGCCAGAGGCTGTTCACCTTGGAGACCTGATGCGGATATGGGTACGGCCTGGGGGGAAATTCACTATACCTCCCCCGGATTTTCAAGGGCCGATGGGAAACGTCCCGGCCGTCGCATAGCGCATGCGACGCCTTTCAGAGCGTTGAGCCCCTATCTCGGGGTCGAACCCATTCCAGGGCGCTCCAGCTCTTTAGCAAGGAGAGAGAATCCTCCCCGGGGTCCCCACCGGCGTCTCCGGGTTCGTTTGCGTTACCGCCACGGGAGCGCCTCTCGGCGGCTCGATCTCCACCAATCCCAGGTACGGGGATATTGGCCCGATCCCCTTTCGGTCAGCGCGAGGCAGACGAGACCATCGCCCCAGCATTTTCCGAACGGCGCTCGCCTATCCCTTAGGACCGACTAACCCACGGCCAAGCGCTGTCGGCGTGGAACCCTTCTCCACTTCGGCCTTCAAAGTTCTCATCTGAATATTTGCTACTACCACCAAGATCTGCACCCGCGGCGGCTCGACCCAGGCTCGCGCCAAAGGCTTCTGCGCCACCGCGGCGCCCCTCCTACTCGTCGCGGCATACGGTCCCATGAGTCTCGGTTCTCTCTCTCATTCTCGCTGGCTTTTGGGGGGGGTGGGAGACAAGTACCGCCAGCGACGGCCGGGTATGGGCCCGACGCTCCAGCGCCATCCATTTTCAGGGCCAGTTGATTCGGCAGGTGAGTTGTTACACACTCCTTAGCGGATGCCGACTTCCATGGCCACCGCCCCGCTGTCTATATCAACCGACACCTTTCTTGGGGTCTGATGAGCGTCTGCGTCGGGCGCCTTAACCCGCGCGTTCGGTTCATCCCGCAGCACCAGTTCTGCTTACCAAAAGTGGCCCACTCGGCACCGTCAATTCCATGCCCGGCTCCAAGCCTGCGAGCCGGGCCTCTTACCCATTTAAAGTTTGAGAGTAGGGCGAGGCCCGTTTCGGCCCCGCGGCCTCCAGTCATTTCTTTACCGGATAAAACTTGAAGTTTCGGCGCCGGCTATCCTGAGGGAAACTTCGGAGGGAACCAGCTACTAGATGGTTCGATTAGTCTTTCGCCCCTATACCCAGGTCGGACGACCGATTTGCACGTCAGGACCGCTGCGGGCCTCCACTCAGGGTTTCCCCTGGCTTCGCCCTGCCCAGGCATAGTTCACCATCTTTCGGGTACCACCGCGTATGCTCTGGCTCCGCTCTCCGCACGTGGGAAGAGCAGGCCGGTGGTGCGCCGCCCGCCCCCTCGGAGGGTTAGGACGGATCCCACCTCAGCCGACGCGCGCCGGCCTTCACCTTCGTTGCGCCTCCGGGGGTTCTGGTCCCTTCGACTCGCATACGCGTTAGACTCCTTGGTCCGTGTTTCAAGACGGGTCGTTCGGGGTCCGAACTTAGCCGCTGACCTTAGGCGTTCGGGTGCTGTGGGCCTGGATCGCCCCCCGCATCGCCGTAGCGGGCCTAGCCCGGGGCTGAGGACAGCCCAGCCGGCCCGCTTCGACCGAACGATCGGGGGGGGCCCCCATCCCCATCCCGGAGGAGGGGAGAACGCGGAAAGGACATTGCTCCACGGCCCCGGCGTTATCGGCGAAGTCGGAGCGAGGGGCTGTAGCGGAACGCCCGTGTCCGGGGGCCGCGTGGGGACTCCCTTCTCCGGACGGACCTACCTTCACCCTCGGGCCCTTCCAAGCCTAACCGGAGCCGGTCGCGACTCACCACCACGCGGGGAAAGTACACCGGGCGGGGCCGGACCTCCGTACGCCCGACAGGCCCGAAGTCCAGAGGCGAAGCGCAGAGCCGAAGCGGGGAGCGGTGGAGTCGGCACCCCACCCCTCTCGCCCGGATACGCTCGCACCCCCGACCGCGGAACCCGACGAGCGCGGGGCCGTCCGCCCGGCTGAATCCCCCGGGGCAGTCTTCTCGGTCCCCGTACGTTTACCTCTCAACGGTTTCACGCTCTGTTGAACTCTCTCTTCAAAGTCCTGTTTCAACTTTCCCTCACGGTACTCGGTTCGCTATCGGTCTCGTGCCGGTATTTAGCCTTAGATGGAGTTTACCACCCGCTTTGGGCTGCATTCCCAAGCAACCCGACTCCGAGAAGCCCGACCTACCCGGGCGGGAACGCGGGACTCGCTACCGGGCTTTCACCGTCTATGGGAAGAAGCCACGTTCGCGAGGACTTGGTCCCGCGTCCGCACCGAGACGGATCTTACGGACTTCCGTACGCTACATTTCCCGGCCAACCCCGGTCAGGGGAAAGTGGGATTCAGCGCTGGGCTCTTCCCTGTTCGCTCGCCGCTACTAAGGGAATCCTTGTTAGTTTCTTTTCCTCCGCTTACTGATATGCTTAAGTTCAGCGGGTCGTCTCGTCTGATCTGAGGCCGCACACAGAGGTTTCTTATGCGGGGGCGAGGGCGGAGGCGGAGGGCCGAAGGCTAGGGGCGAGGGGCGAGAGCCCGGCACGAGACCGAACTCCGCGACACCTTCCCCCCCACCCCGGCCGCTCGCCCGCCCGCTCACTCGCCCGCTCGCTGGGTTTAATCGGCACTCGCCACCCCCGCGTCCGACTGCGCGGAGCCCCGCTCGGGACTCGGGGAGAGACCGTAACGGACGTGGACCCGGACCTACTCGGCTCTCCCTCCGTTCCCTGTACGGAGCTCTCTCGCAACACGGGCCGCGTGGACTGGCTCGGAACCGAGTCTTCGTTTGGGAAGACGAAGGGCCGTTTTCAGGCCCTGCGAGCTTCCAGCCGCGGTCTCTCTCTCTCAGCGGGGGCGCGGAGACCGATCGATGGGTAAAGCGACCCTCAGACAGGCGTGGCCGCGGGATGGACCCCCGCGGCCGCAATATGCGTTCGAAATTTCGATGATCTGTGTCCTGCAATTCACATTAGTTAACGCAGATGGCTGCGTTCTTCATCGAAGCACGAGCCGAGTGATCCACCGCTAAGAGTCGTATTCGGGTTTGTGCCCGGCCCGTTACAGGCCGGGCGAAGGAAGCCATTCGAACAAGAGACAATTTTTGCCAATATATTTCAAGCCGGGTGCCTTCCACCCCCGTGCAGGGGGGGAAAGGTCATTGAACCTGGGCGTCACCACCGGACCGAGGAGTTACGGCCCGGGGGACGATCGCCCGAGTAGGTGCCCGAGACTTACGTGGTTTAGGAGACCGGGGTCTAGGCACCCGCCGTTCCCGGCGAGGCCCAGGGGTTTGGTTCGCTGCGTTACGGGTCCCGGTCTAAGGCATTCAGGCGTGCGCTCAAAGCCAAGCTCTCCACCCCGGAGGGTATGAGCGAGGCCCGGTGGTACGCTCCCAAGTCCCCGCTTAGGGGAAGGCGCTGGGTAGATCCCACCTAGTCAGGACCGGCGGGCACCGGCCGTCTCCTTTCGGGTGTTTATAAACGCATCCGGGGTTCGTGAGGCCCCTTCAACTCGCGCACCGGCCTTAGACTATTATACGGTCCGTCTCTGCGAAGCCAACATCGGGGGTATTTTGCATGCGCTCTTAAGCTCCGCTCTAACCCCGTGAGGGGAAAGAGTTTCGCCCGGCGGTACGCTCCCGTCCACCACCGCCCCCTGTGCCGGGGGGATGGGTTCAGGGAGATCCCACCGAGGCCGGCGAGCACCGGCCAACGCCCTGGGGGTGAGTAAGCCCCTTTGACTCGCGCACGCACAATCAAGCCTTCAACGATCAATGGTTTTTTGGGTTTAACTACCCGGCGGGCGGCTCCGGCGCCACTCTTCCCCCCGCGAACGGGAGGGGCGGACCGGGGTACCTATGCACCTAAGGCGGTCCTCGCATAACCCCGAGTTCCGAAGCCGGCTCGCTACGTCCACCCACCCGGAGGGGGGAGAGACTCACGTCGGCCGACGACGAAAGGTACGAGGCTTCTGCGGTCCATACCTTGAAGGTACCCGCCGGGGGGGAGGTTCGGCCTCTCGAGTCCGACTCGACAACCGGCACGGACGGCGGGCGCCGACCGCGGCCAGGTCACCGTTATTGATCCTTCCGCAGGTTCCCCTACGAAAACCTTGTTACGACTTTTACTCCCTCTAGATGTCCGGGTTCGATCGACTTCCCATCGCCCGGAGGCGACCCCCGTTCGAGGGCCGCCCCGGGGACGGTCCGAGGACCTCACCGAGGCATCCGATCGGTAGTAGCGACGGGCGGTGTGTACAAAGGGCAGGGACTTAATCGACGCGGGCTGGTGACCCGCGCCTACTTGGAATTCCTCGTTCGAGGGGAATAGTTGCAATCCCCTGTCCCCAGCGGGGAATGGCGTTCATAGGATTGCCCGCACCTCTCGGCGTAGGGTAACTTACATGTTGAACCAGCCATTGTAGCTCACGTGCGACCCCGGACTTCTAAGGGCATCACAGACCTGTTATTGCTCCATTTCTCAAGTGGCTTCTGTGCCACAAATCGCTCTAAGAAGTTTAGCCACCGACCGCTGATTCCCACCGGGCGAACCCCAACCTTCAGGCCCGCGGTAAGCGGGAGGGCACCGGGGAGGGGAGAGGGAAGGCGAAGGCGAAGGACGGACAACCCACACCCGGAGAGCGGAACGAGGTGCGGACGGCATCGGGGAGGGAACCGAACGCGAAGGGGAGAGGCCGGAGCCACCCACTCGACGCAGAACTGAACCCCCGTCAACCGCATCACCTCCCCGAACCGATCCGGGGTAGAACCGGACCCCCGCCGAAACCCCCAACACCCCCACCCCGATGGGGACCCCCCGCGAACGGGGACCTTCGGGGATAGAGTCCGACCCAGGAGAGGGGCCGTGTAACTACTTAAAGGATGGGATCTCGTTCGTTACCGGAATTGACCAGACGAATCGCTCCACGAACTACCAACGGCCATGCACCACCACCCACAGAATCGAGAAAGAGCCGTCAATCTGTCAATCCTTACCGTGTCCGGGCCGGGTTAGGTTCCCCGCGTTGAGTCAAATTAAGCCGCAAGCTCCACTCCTGGTGGTGCCCTTCCGTCAATTCCTTTAAGTTTCAGCTTTGCAACCGTACTCCCCCCAGAGCCCAAAGACTCGTGGTTTCCCGGACGCTGCCCGGCGGGTCATAGTCGTTAACCCAACGCCGCCGGATCGCGGGTCGGCATAGTTTACGGTCGGAACTACGACGGTACCTGATCGTCTTCGATCCTCCGACTTTCGTTCTTGATTAATGAAAACATTCTTGGCAAATGCCTTCGCTTTTGTCCGTCCCGCACCGGTCTACGAATTTCACCTCTCTCGGTGCGGTACGAATGCCCCCGGCCGTCCCTCTTAATCATGACCTTTGGTCCGTCAAACCCACGAAATAGGACCAAGAGAGCGGTCGGATACCCCCCCGGCTCGGGGAACCGTGCGGCGGCCAGAAAACGGCCCCGCCCGGCCGCCTCGCCGAAGAGCTCCGACTCGCCCCCCATGGGAAGGCCTTATTCCATTATTCCTAGCTCAGTCCATTCAAGGCACGCTTCGGCCTGCTTTGAGCACTCTGTTTTGTTCAAAGTAAACGCACCGGACCCTTCCGCCCCCCACGTATTCAACCGCGGCGGACGACCCAGCTAAGGGCCTCTCCGCGGAGGAAGGGAGCAGAGGACACCGGATGAGTAGGGACAAGGTCCCGCGACCTCCACCCAGAGACCCGCGGGGGGTCCCCAACCCCCCCGGAGAGGGGCAGCTTCCCACCGCGAAGTCCGGACGGGCAGAGGCCCGGCAGCCGGGACCCGTCCCCGGATCCAACTACGAGCTTTTTAACTGCAGCAACGTTAACATACGCTATTGGAGCTGGAATTACCGCGGCTGCTGGCACCAGACTTGCCCTCCAATGGGTCCTCACCCACGGACGTAGATTGAGTTCATTTCGGTCCCGAAACCTTCAAACGGGGCCTCGCACCGATATTTTTCGTCACTACCTCCCCGTGTCGGGAATGGGTAATTTGCGCGCCTGCTGCCTTCCTTGGATGTGGTAGCCGTTTCTCAGGCTCCCTCTCCGGAATCGAACCCAGATTCCCCGTTACCCGTGGTCACCACACGTAGTCCCGTAGACTACCGTCGAAAGTTGATAGGGCAGACACTCGAATGAGACGTCGCCGCCCCGAAGGGCTCTGCGATCGGCCAAAGGTTATCTAGAGTCACCAAAGCGGACCCGACCGGAGTCGGGAGGGGGTTTTTTGGTTCTGATAAATGCACGTATCCGTGGGGGGCGCCGAGGGGGGAAGGTGAACCAGTCACCGACCACCTCGAAACGGCACCCCCACTTCCAACGCTTCGTTTGCATGTATTAGCTCTGGAATTACCACAGTTATACCAAGTAACGTGTGGAGCGATCAAAGGAACCATAACTGATTTAATGAGCCATTCGCAGTTTCACTGTACCAACGCCCGTGTGTACTTAGACTTGCATGGCTTAATCTTTGAGACAAGCATATGATACTGGCAGGATCAACCAGGCCGATCCCTCTGGTACTCAAACCCGGCTTGGGGAAAGAGAGAGAGTCGGTGGTGCGTGGAACTCGACCCCCCGAAGGAGGAAGAGACGCGCACCGCGGAAAGGCTTTTCGAACGAGACCCCCCGGAGGTGGGTCTGCAATCGGGGGTTTGACTACTTGGAAAATGTACGATTCAAGGCCCGGACGGTGCAGGCTAGGGGCCGGTTCCTTCCCTCAATAGGATCCCGACCCTAAGGCACCACCGACTCGGACCTTTTAACGGACCCAAACTGCGGTGGAAATTAGACCGACGGATCGGCTAAGTCTCCCTCGGAACGATTCTGGGACAAGCGGACCCCCTGTTACGGGGGGTCCACGAGCCATGGAGGCTGGAGCACGTGGCGGGGAGGATCGTTCTAAAAGCCGGTATTATTTCGGATTAGAAGCCTGCCCCTGGTGCTCCGGGTATGCCGCATTTCGAACGGGCGTAAAGGACGTCCGTTTAAGGGAAGAGAATGGAAGAGAATTTCCTGGCCCCCTCAAAGCGCGAGGAGGTCGGCATAGGTTTTACGGTACGCCCCCCCCGGAGCCGTCTGATGTTCAGAAGACGAAGGGTTTTGCCCCCAATCTCGTAAGGTCGAGGGCTCACCACCGAACTTCCAGCCGCGGTCCTTGGTAGGACCGATACGCGGACAAGCCGCAAAATCCTGGCCCCCTCGCAGTGCGAGGAGGTCGGCAAAGGTTTTACGATTCGCCCCCCCGGAGCCTACGGTTAGTTTTCTCGATTTAAGAAGACGAAGGGGGTCGGGCCCGGGAACCGTAAACCGAGCGCCTCTTCCCCTGCGAACTTCCAGCCGCGGTCCGTTTAAAAAGACCGATCCGTGACACCTCTAATGCGCTCTTTGCCTCCGGCCGTTTCCAGCGCGGGGGCCCGGTGGTGCGCTCCCAAGTCCCCGCGGAGGGGAAAATCTGGGAGATCCCACATTAGACCAAGCGGAACGCCGGTCTTCGCCTCGGGGGTTTGTATGCCCCTTTCGACTCGCGCACGGGCAAGAGTTAGGTTAGGAACGGGGACAACTGCCGGCGGGCGGCCCGTCGCACCCACCCCGCAAGTGGGCAGGTGGTCGGTGGCCTGTGGACCCGCCGCTCGGATTCGTTTATAGTAGGAACCATAACGGGGTACAACCCTCATACGCTCGACCCCCTCACGCCCAGAGAAGTGTTCACCTCCCTGGGCATATATCGAACGAATCATCGGGATTGAAGGGGAGGCCACCCAAACCATCCCCTTAGCCCAGAGGGGTGCCAGTCCTCGGGCTTCGGTATTCGCATCACCGGGGTCTATGGAGGTCTCGACTTAGGTTTTGAAAACCTCCAGAGGGGGGGCCGGATTAACCACCACCCTAGCCCAGAGGGGTGCCAGTCCTCGGGCTTCGGTATTCGCATCACCGGGGTCTATGGAGGTCTCGACTTAGGTTTTGAAAACCTCCAGAGGTGGGGCCGGATTAACCACCACCCTAGCCCAGAGGGGTGCCAGTCCTCGGGCATGTCACTTCGCATCACCGGGGTTCTATGGAGGTCTCGACTTAGGTTTTAAAAACCTCCAGAGGGTGGGGGCATATCTTATCCCCACCCTAGCCCAGAGGGGTGCCAGTCCTCGGGCATGTCATTTCGCATCACCGGGGTCTACGGAGGTCTCGACTTAGGTTTTGAAAACCTCCAGAGGGTGGGGGCATATCTTATCCCCACCCTAGCCCAGAGGGGTGCCAGTCCTCGGGCTTCGGTATTCGCATCACCGGGGTCTACGGAGGTCTCGACTTAGGTTTTGAAAACCTCCAGAGGGTGGGGCCTGACTTACCACCAACCCTTAGCCCAGAGGTGTGCCACTCCTCGGGCATGGAATTCGCATCAACGGGGTCTACGGATGTCTCGACTTAGGTTTTGAACACATCCAGGGAAGCAGAGCGGACATTCCCATTATTTCAAGCCCATCGGGAAGCCACTCCTTTGGGCATAGCGTTTCGCATCGCTGTTACCCAAACTTACGTCTGATTTAATGCCTCCCTAATATCCCGACGGCACCAGGCTGAGAAACCATATGCCCACAGGATTTGAGGCGTTGGAACCTCGTTCGCATAGCCGACAACGATGAACCTCCCTCGGACTCGCTACGAGGCTTGAGGAGGGTCCTGATTTTCTTAAAATCTCAGGTGAGGGACTTAGAAAATTTTCACTTTAAAACCACAGACCTCCAGAGGAGAGACCGGGCTTATCACAACCTTAGCCCAGAGGGCGTCACTCCTCGGGCATGTCACTTCGCATCACCGGGGGTCCATGGATGTCTCGACTTAGGTTTTGAACACATCCAGAAGGGGGGGCCGGATTAACCACCACCCTTAGCCCAGAGGGGTGCCAGTCCTCGGGCTTTAAATTCGCTTCGCCGGGGTCTATGGAAGTCATTTTTTAGACCTCCAGAGGGGAGGCAACCCAAACCATCCCCTTAGCCCAGAGGTGTGCCACTCCTCGGGCTTGTGTATTCGCATCACCGGGGTCCATGGAAGTCATTTTAGACATCCAGAGGGGAGGCCACCCTAACCATCCCCTTAGCCCAGAGGGGTGCCAGTCCTCGGGCTTTAAATTCGCTTCGCCGGGGTCTATGGAAGTCATTTTTAGACCTCCAGAGGGGAGGCAACCCAAACCATCCCCTTAGCCCAGAGGTGTGCCAATCCTCGGGCTTGTGTATTCGCATCACCGGGGTCCATGGAAGTCATTTTAGACATCCAGAGGGGAGGCCACCCTAACCATCCCCTTAGCCCAGAGGGGTGCCAGTCCTCGGGCTTTAAATTCGCTTCGCCGGGGTCTATGGAAGTCATTTTTAGACCTCCAGAGGGGAGGCAACCCAAACCATCCCCTTAGCCCAGAGGTGTGCCACTCCTCGGGCTTGTGTATTCGCATCACCGGGGTCCATGGAAGTCATTTTAGACATCCAGAGAGTGGGGCCGGTCTTACCACCACCCTTAAGCCCAGAGGGCGTCACTCCTCGGGCATGAAATTCGGATTACCGGGGTCTATGGATGTCTCAACTTAGGTTTTGAACACATCCAGAGGGGAGGCCACCCAAACCATCCCCTTAGCCCGGAGGTGTGCACCTCCTCGGGCTTCAAATTCGAATCACCGGGGTCCATGGAAGTCATTTTAGACATCCAGAGAGTGGGGCCGGTCTTACCACCACTCTTAGCCCAGAGGGCGCCACTCCTCGGGCATGAAATTCGCATCACCGGGGTCCATGGAAGTCAGTTTAGACCTCCAGAGAGTGGGGCCGGTCTTACCACCACTCTTAAGCCCAGAGGGCGTCACTCCTCGGGCATGAAATTCGGATTACCGGGGTCTATGGATGTCTCAACTTAGGTTTTGAACACATCCAGAGGGGAGGCCACCCAAACCATCCCCTTAGCCCGGAGGTGTGCACCTCCTCGGGCTTGAAATTCGAATCACCGGGGTCCATGGAAGTCAGTTTAGACCTCCAGAGAGTGGGGCCGGTCTTACCACCACCCTTAAGCCCAGAGGGCGTCACTCCTCGGGCATGGAATTCGCATCAACGGGGTCTACGGATGTCTCGACTTAGGTTTTGAACACATCCAGGGAAGCAGAGCGGACATTCCCATTATTTCAAGCCCATCGGGAAGCCACTCCTTTGGGCATAGCGTTTCGCATCGCTGTTACCCAAACTTACGTCTGATTTAATGCCTCCCTAATATCCCGACGGCACCAGGCTGAGAAACCATATGCCCACAGGATTAGAGGCGTCTGAACCCCTTTCGCATAGCCGACAACGATGAACCTCCCTCGGACTCGCTACGAGGCTTGAGGAGGGTCCTGATTCTCTTAAAATCTCAGGTGAGGGACTTAGAAAATATTCACTTTAAAACCACAGACCTCCAGAGGAGAGACCGGGCTTATCACAACCTTAGCCCAGAAGGCACCACTCTTCGGGCATGTCACTTCGCATCACCGGGGTCCATGGAAGTCTCGACTTAGGTTTTGAACGCATCCAGAGGGTGGGAGCCGGACTTACCACCACCCTTAGCCCAGAGGGCGTCACTCCTCGGGCATAAAATTCGGATAACCGGGGTCCATGGAAGTCAATTTTGACCTCCAGAGAGGGGGGGGGCCTGGCTTACCACCACCCTAAGCCCAGAGGGCGTCACTCCTCGGGCATGAAATACGCTACACCGGGGTCCATGGAAGTCAGTTTAGACCTCCAGAGAGGGGGGGCCGGGCTTACCACCACCCTTAGCCCAGAGGGCACCACTCCTCGGGCTTGAAATTCGCATCACCGGGGTCCATGGAAGTCTCGACTTAGGTTTTGGAAACCTCCAGAGGGGGGGCTGCACTTACCACCACCCTAAGCCCAGAGGGCGTCACTCCTCGGGCATGAAATACGCTATACCGGGGTCCATGGAAGTCCTTTTAGACCTCCAGAGAGGGGGGGGGCCGGGCTTACCACCACCCTTAGCCCAGAGGGCACCACTCCTCGGGCTTGAAATTCGCATCACCGGGGTCCATGGAAGTCTCGACTTAGGTTTTGGAAACCTCCAGAGGGGGGGCTGCACTTACCACCACCCTTAGCCCAGAGGTTCATCACTCCTCGGGCATGAAATTCGGATAACCGGGGTCCATGGAAGTCAGTTTAGACCTCCAGAGAGTGGGGCCGGGCTTACCACCACCCTAAGCCCAGAGGGCGTCACTCCTCGGGCATGAAATTCAGATAACCGGGGTCCATGGAAGTCAGTTTAGACCTCCAGAGAGTGGGGCCGGGCTTACCACCACCCTAAGCCCAGAGGGCGTCACTCCTCGGGCATGAAATTCGGATAACCGGGGTCCATGGAAGTCTCGACTTAGGTTTTGGAGACCTCCAGAGGGGGGGCCGGGCATACCACCACCCTTAGCCCAGAGGGCGTCACTCCTCGGGCATGAAATACGCTATACCGGGGTCCATGGAAGTCAGTTTTGACCTCCAGAGAGGGGGGGCCTGGCTTACCACCACCCTAGCCGAGAGGGCGTCACTCCTCGGGCATGAAATTCGCTTCACCGGGGTCCATGGAAGTCATTTTAGACCTCCAGAGAGGGGGGGCTGCACTTACCACCACCCTAGCCGAGAGGGCGTCACTCCTCGGGCATGAAATTCGGATCACCGGGGTCCATGGAAGTCAGTTTAGACCTCCAGAGAGTGGGGCCGGGCTTACCACCACCCTAAGCCCAGAGGGCGTCACTCCTCGGGCATGAAATTCGGATAACCGGGGTCCATGGAAGTCTCGACTTAGGTTTTGGAGACCTCCAGAGGGGGGGCCGGGCATACCACCACCCTTAGCCCAGAGGGCGTCACTCCTCGGGCATGAAATACGCTTAACCGGGGTCCATGGAAGTCAATCTAGACCTCCAGAGAGGGGGGGCCGGGCTTACCACCACCCTTAGCCCAGAGGGCATCACTCCTCGGGCATGAAATTCGCATCACCGGGGTCCATGGAAGTCAGTTTAGACCTCCAGAGGGGGGGCTGAGCATACCACCACCCTTAGCCCAGAGGTGTGCTCCTCATCGGGCATGAAATACGCTTCACCGGGGTCCATGGAAGTCATTCGAGACCTCCAGAGGGGGGGCCGGGCATACCACCACCCTTAGCCCAGAGGTGAGTCACTCCTCGGGCATCAAATTCGCATCACCGGGGTCCATGGAAGTCAGTTTAGACCTCCAGAGGGGGGGCTGAGCATACCACCACCCTTAGCCCAGAGGTGTGCTCCTCATCGGGCATGAAATACGCTTCACCGGGGTCCATGGAAGTCATTCGAGACCTCCAGAGGGGGGGCCGGGCATACCACCACCCTTAGCCCAGAGGTGAGTCACTCCTCGGGCATCAAATTCGCATCACCGGGGTCCATGGAAGTCAGTTTAGACCTCCAGAGGGGGGGCTGAGCATACCACCACCCTTAGCCCAGAGGTGTGCTCCTCATCGGGCATGAAATACGCTTCACCGGGGTCCATGGAAGTCATTCGAGACCTCCAGAGGGGGGGCCGGGCATACCACCACCCTTAGCCCAGAGGTGAGTCACTCCTCGGGCATCAAATTCGCATCACCGGGGTCCATGGAAGTCAGTTTAGACCTCCAGAGGGGGGGCTGAGCATACCACCACCCTTAGCCCAGAGGTGTGCTCCTCATCGGGCATGAAATACGCTTCACCGGGGTCCATGGAAGTCATTCGAGACCTCCAGAGGGGGGGCCGGGCATACCACCACCCTTAGCCCAGAGGTGAGTCACTCCTCGGGCATCAAATTCGCATCACCGGGGTCCATGGAAGTCAGTTTAGACCTCCAGAGGGGGGGCTGAGCATACCACCACCCTTAGCCCAGAGGTGTGCTCCTCATCGGGCATGAAATACGCTTCACCGGGGTCCATGGAAGTCATTCGAGACCTCCAGAGGGGGGGCTGGGCATACCACCACCCTTAGCCCAGAGGTGAGTCACTCCTCGGGCATCAAATTCGCATCACCGGGGTCCATGGAAGTCAGTTTAAACATCCAGAGGGGGGGGGCCGAGCATACCACCACCCTTAGCCCAGAGGTGTGCTCCTCATCGGGCATCAAATTCGCATCACCGGGGTCCATGGAAGTCATTCGAGACCTCCAGAGGGGGGGCCGAGTATACCACCACCCTTAGCCCAGAGGTGAGTCACTCCTCGGGCATCAAATTCGCATCACCGGGGTCCATGGAAGTCAGTTTAGACCTCCAGAGGGGGGGCCGAGCATACCACCACCCTTAGCCCAGAGGTGAGTCACTCCTCGGGCATCAAATTCGCATCACCGGGGTCCATGGAAGTCAGTTTAAACATCCAGAGGGGGGGGCCGAGCATACCACCACCCTTAGCCCAGAGGTGTGCTCCTCATCGGGCATCAAATTCGCATCACCGGGGTCCATGGAAGTCAGTTTAGACCTCCAGAAAGGGGGGCCGAACCTACCACCAACCTTAGCCCAGAGGGCGTCACTCCTCGGGCTTCAAACTCCCATCGCCGGGGTCCCATGGAAGTCTCGACTTAGGTTTTGAACCGTTCCGGGGTCACCTCCAGTGAGATAACGCGGAAATCTCACTATATTCATGCCCACAGGCGAACCAGAGCCTTGGGCTTGTCATAGTTACATACGGTGTACCCAAACTTTCGTCTTTTCTAAAGGAACCCTAATGTCCTGACGGCACCGCACTGGAAACCCCCATGCCCTCTGAATTTTTACCTCTCCGAGGTGCTCCGTTTTGGGCTTGCTACCTAGGGCGAAGAGGGTCAGAAATTTTTCTAAGTCCTACTTTAAAACGTCCCACTGGGAGAACACTAGGGTTAGCACTTTGCCAAAAAATCACGGCTGAATGCAATTTTCACGCCTCGCACCCTTTGTTCGTTTAGATTTAACAAAAAAATCAACCGACCCCCCTTTTTAACAACGCTTTGCCGAATTTAGCTCACTTTTCCCGGCCTGGAATATCTCACGCTTGCCCCCCACGGTACTTACCTCCGGGGAAGACACCCCCGTCGCTGCCAACGCCCATGCCCGGCCCAGGCTCACCCGACTCGGCCTCGCTCGCTCCATCGCCCGCTCCAAACCTCCGGGGAGAAGACCCCCATCGCCGCCAACGCCCATGCCCGGCCCAGGCTCACCCGACTCGGCCTCGCTCGCTACATCGCCCCGCTCCAAACCTCCGGGGCTGGACCTCCACCAACCCAGCGCACCTCTCGAACCTATCCGGCCCACACTTAAGCACTCCTCCTCGGACTAAACCATCCAGCCCGCGCCGCTGGAACGAGCGCCCACTGGAAGACCTGAGCCTCAAACCCGCGTGCATTGCGGTTCTCTATCTCCCCGGGCTCGGAGCACTTTTCTCGGCCATGGGACCTCCAGGGGGGGCCCCTCTTAGCTCCGTCATCATTTCTTTAAGTCTCACTCCGCCCACTGGAAGACCCGAGCCCCAAACCCGCGCGCTTTACGGTTCTCTATCTCCCCGGGCTCGGGGCACTTTTCTCGGCCATGGGACCTCCAGGGGGGGCCCTTCATGGCTCCGTCAATATTCCTTTAAGTCTCACTCCGCCCACTGGAAGACCCGAGCCCCAAACCCGCGCGCTTTACGGTTCTCTATCTCCCCGGGCTCGGAGCACTTTTCTCGGCCATGGGACCTCCAGGGGGGGCCCTTCATGGCTCCGTCAATATTCCTTTAAGTCTCACTCCGCCCACTGGAAGACCCGAGCCCCAAACCCGCGCGCTTTACGGTTCTCTATCTCCCCGGGCTCGGGGCACTTTTCTCGGCCATGGGACCTCCAGGGGGGGCCCCTCATGGCTCCGTCATCATTCCTCTAAGTCTCATTCCGCCCACTGCGATACCCGAGGCCTTTAACCGCGGCGTTCACGGTTCTCTATCACCCCGGGCTCGGGGCACTTTTCTCGGCCATGGGACCTCCAGGGGAGGCCCTTCCTGGCTCCGTCATCATTCCTCTAAGTCTCATTCCGCCCACTGCGATACCCGAGGTCTTTAACCGCGGCGTTCACGGTTCTCTATCACCCCGGGCTCGGAGCACTTTTCTCGGCCATGGGACCTCCAGGGGAGGCCCCTCATGGCTCCGTCATCATTCCTCTAAGTCTCATTCCGCCCACTGCGATACCCGAGGTCTTTAACCGCGGCGTTCACGGTTCTCTATCACCCCGGGCTCGGAGCACTTTTCTCGGCCATGGGACCTCCAGGGGAGGCCCCTCATGGCTCCGTCATCATTCCTCTAAGTCTCATTCCGCCCACTGCGATACCCGAGGTCTTTAACCGCGGCGTTCACGGTTCTCTATCACCCCGGGCTCGGAGCACTTTTCTCGGCCATGGGACCTCCAGGGGAGGCCCCTCATGGCTCCGTCATCATTCCTCTAAGTCTCATTCCGCCCACTGCGATACCCGAGGTCTTAGACCGCGGCGTTCACGGTTCTCTATCACCCCGGGCTCGGAGCACTTTTCTCGGCCATGGGACCTCCAGGGGAGGCCCCTCATGGCTCCGTCAATATTCCTCTAAGTCTCATTCCGCCCACTGCGATACCCGGGCTCAGAGCATGTACTTCGGCCATGGGACCACAAGAGGGCGCCCTTCTTCAGAAACTGCTGACATCCAGGACCATTCAAGGGAGCGACCTGCCTCCCTATGCCCGCCACCGGCTCCCTCTAACCGGTGTACTGGCTCTCGGGGCCCGCGCCCCAGAGAACCAGAGTTTCGGAAATTGCACTAAGTCCAGACATCCAGGACCATTCAAGGGAGCGACCTGCCTCCCTATGCCCGCCACCGGCTCCCTCTAACCGGTGTACTGGCTCTCGGGGCCCGCGCCCCAGAGAACCAGAGTTTCGGAAATTGCACTAAGTCCAGACATCCAGGACCATTCAAGGGAGCGACCTGCCTCCCTATGCCCGCCACCGGCTCCTTCTAACCGGTGTACTGGCTCTCGGGGCCCGCGCCCCAGAGAACCAGAGTTTCGGAAATTGCACTAAGTCCAGACATCCAGGACCATTCAAGGGAGCGACCTGCCTCCCTATGCCCGCCACCGGCTCCCTCTAACCGGTGTACTGGCTCTCGGGGCCCGCGCCCCAGAGAACCAGAGTTTCGGAAATTGCACTAAGTCCAGACATCCAGGACCATTCAAGGGAGCGACCTGCCTCCCTATGCCCGCCACCGGCTCCTTCTAACCGGTGTACGGACTCTCGGGGCCCGCGCCCCAGAGAACCAGAGTTTCGGAAATTGCACTAAGTCCGATTTTCGCCCACTACGAGACCTAAAACCGTCATCCAGGATTTCACAGGGGAGTACCCACCTCCCCTATGCCCGCCACCGGCTCCCTCTAACCGGTGTACGGAGTCTCCGGGGCCCGCGCCCCAGAGAACCAGACCTGGACCGGGGGTTTGCTTTCGCCTTCCCCCCCCGACAAATGTTTGAGTGGACGGGATGACTTTCAATGGATCGCGGTATATGCACCCGCTCTGCCACTTATGACACCCGCACTCAGAATCAGGTCGTTTACGAGTCATTTCGCACCCCGGATCAAGGAACATGCGCTTAGGGACGGAAGGGCGGACCGAGGCGTTCGTTAGCCCCGGCCCTGGTTCCAGTCTCGTGCGGCTCTGGTCACCGGCGGCGGAGCGGAGTTTCCCCCGCCGCGCGCCGCGGCTATCCCGGACCAACCGTATCGAACCTCGGGCACGGACGTATCGCTCCTTCTAGGCGGGATTCCGACTTAGAGGCGTTCAGTCGTAAGCCCTCGGATGGTAGCCTTGCACCATTGGCTCCACAGCCAAGCGCGAATACCAAGTATCCGAACCCGCGGTTCCTCTCGTACTGAGCGGGGTTTCTATCGGAGCAACGCCA
>NW_027101324.1:3069108-3084108 GCF_029633855.1 Hoplias malabaricus
GCAGGTGAGTTGTTACACACTCCTTAGCGGATGCCGACTTCCATGGCCACCGCCCCGCTGTCTATATCAACCGACACCTTTCTTGGGGTCTGATGAGCGTCTGCGTCGGGCGCCTTAACCCGCGCGTTCGGTTCATCCCGCAGCACCAGTTCTGCTTACCAAAAGTGGCCCACTCGGCACCGTCAATTCCATGCCCGGCTCCAAGCCTGCGAGCCGGGCCTCTTACCCATTTAAAGTTTGAGAGTAGGGCGAGGCCCGTTTCGGCCCCGCGGCCTCCAGTCATTTCTTTACCGGATAAAACTTGAAGTTTCGGCGCCGGCTATCCTGAGGGAAACTTCGGAGGGAACCAGCTACTAGATGGTTCGATTAGTCTTTCGCCCCTATACCCAGGTCGGACGACCGATTTGCACGTCAGGACCGCTGCGGGCCTCCACTCAGGGTTTCCCCTGGCTTCGCCCTGCCCAGGCATAGTTCACCATCTTTCGGGTACCACCGCGTATGCTCTGGCTCCGCTCTCCGCACGTGGGAAGAGCAGGCCGGTGGTGCGCCGCCCGCCCCCTCGGAGGGTTAGGACGGATCCCACCTCAGCCGACGCGCGCCGGCCTTCACCTTCGTTGCGCCTCCGGGGGTTCTGGTCCCTTCGACTCGCATACGCGTTAGACTCCTTGGTCCGTGTTTCAAGACGGGTCGTTCGGGGTCCGAACTTAGCCGCTGACCTTAGGCGTTCGGGTGCTGTGGGCCTGGATCGCCCCCCGCATCGCCGTAGCGGGCCTAGCCCGGGGCTGAGGACAGCCCAGCCGGCCCGCTTCGACCGAACGATCGGGGGGGGCCCCCATCCCCATCCCGGAGGAGGGGAGAACGCGGAAAGGACATTGCTCCACGGCCCCGGCGTTATCGGCGAAGTCGGAGCGAGGGGCTGTAGCGGAACGCCCGTGTCCGGGGGCCGCGTGGGGACTCCCTTCTCCGGACGGACCTACCTTCACCCTCGGGCCCTTCCAAGCCTAACCGGAGCCGGTCGCGACTCACCACCACGCGGGGAAAGTACACCGGGCGGGGCCGGACCTCCGTACGCCCGACAGGCCCGAAGTCCAGAGGCGAAGCGCAGAGCCGAAGCGGGGAGCGGTGGAGTCGGCACCCCACCCCTCTCGCCCGGATACGCTCGCACCCCCGACCGCGGAACCCGACGAGCGCGGGGCCGTCCGCCCGGCTGAATCCCCCGGGGCAGTCTTCTCGGTCCCCGTACGTTTACCTCTCAACGGTTTCACGCTCTGTTGAACTCTCTCTTCAAAGTCCTGTTTCAACTTTCCCTCACGGTACTCGGTTCGCTATCGGTCTCGTGCCGGTATTTAGCCTTAGATGGAGTTTACCACCCGCTTTGGGCTGCATTCCCAAGCAACCCGACTCCGAGAAGCCCGACCTACCCGGGCGGGAACGCGGGACTCGCTACCGGGCTTTCACCGTCTATGGGAAGAAGCCACGTTCGCGAGGACTTGGTCCCGCGTCCGCACCGAGACGGATCTTACGGACTTCCGTACGCTACATTTCCCGGCCAACCCCGGTCAGGGGAAAGTGGGATTCAGCGCTGGGCTCTTCCCTGTTCGCTCGCCGCTACTAAGGGAATCCTTGTTAGTTTCTTTTCCTCCGCTTACTGATATGCTTAAGTTCAGCGGGTCGTCTCGTCTGATCTGAGGCCGCACACAGAGGTTTCTTATGCGGGGGCGAGGGCGGAGGCGGAGGGCCGAAGGCTAGGGGCGAGGGGCGAGAGCCCGGCACGAGACCGAACTCCGCGACACCTTCCCCCCCACCCCGGCCGCTCGCCCGCCCGCTCACTCGCCCGCTCGCTGGGTTTAATCGGCACTCGCCACCCCCGCGTCCGACTGCGCGGAGCCCCGCTCGGGACTCGGGGAGAGACCGTAACGGACGTGGACCCGGACCTACTCGGCTCTCCCTCCGTTCCCTGTACGGAGCTCTCTCGCAACACGGGCCGCGTGGACTGGCTCGGAACCGAGTCTTCGTTTGGGAAGACGAAGGGCCGTTTTCAGGCCCTGCGAGCTTCCAGCCGCGGTCTCTCTCTCTCAGCGGGGGCGCGGAGACCGATCGATGGGTAAAGCGACCCTCAGACAGGCGTGGCCGCGGGATGGACCCCCGCGGCCGCAATATGCGTTCGAAATTTCGATGATCTGTGTCCTGCAATTCACATTAGTTAACGCAGATGGCTGCGTTCTTCATCGAAGCACGAGCCGAGTGATCCACCGCTAAGAGTCGTATTCGGGTTTGTGCCCGGCCCGTTACAGGCCGGGCGAAGGAAGCCATTCGAACAAGAGACAATTTTTGCCAATATATTTCAAGCCGGGTGCCTTCCACCCCCGTGCAGGGGGGGAAAGGTCATTGAACCTGGGCGTCACCACCGGACCGAGGAGTTACGGCCCGGGGGACGATCGCCCGAGTAGGTGCCCGAGACTTACGTGGTTTAGGAGACCGGGGTCTAGGCACCCGCCGTTCCCGGCGAGGCCCAGGGGTTTGGTTCGCTGCGTTACGGGTCCCGGTCTAAGGCATTCAGGCGTGCGCTCAAAGCCAAGCTCTCCACCCCGGAGGGTATGAGCGAGGCCCGGTGGTACGCTCCCAAGTCCCCGCTTAGGGGAAGGCGCTGGGTAGATCCCACCTAGTCAGGACCGGCGGGCACCGGCCGTCTCCTTTCGGGTGTTTATAAACGCATCCGGGGTTCGTGAGGCCCCTTCAACTCGCGCACCGGCCTTAGACTATTATACGGTCCGTCTCTGCGAAGCCAACATCGGGGGTATTTTGCATGCGCTCTTAAGCTCCGCTCTAACCCCGTGAGGGGAAAGAGTTTCGCCCGGCGGTACGCTCCCGTCCACCACCGCCCCCTGTGCCGGGGGGATGGGTTCAGGGAGATCCCACCGAGGCCGGCGAGCACCGGCCAACGCCCTGGGGGTGAGTAAGCCCCTTTGACTCGCGCACGCACAATCAAGCCTTCAACGATCAATGGTTTTTTGGGTTTAACTACCCGGCGGGCGGCTCCGGCGCCACTCTTCCCCCCGCGAACGGGAGGGGCGGACCGGGGTACCTATGCACCTAAGGCGGTCCTCGCATAACCCCGAGTTCCGAAGCCGGCTCGCTACGTCCACCCACCCGGAGGGGGGAGAGACTCACGTCGGCCGACGACGAAAGGTACGAGGCTTCTGCGGTCCATACCTTGAAGGTACCCGCCGGGGGGGAGGTTCGGCCTCTCGAGTCCGACTCGACAACCGGCACGGACGGCGGGCGCCGACCGCGGCCAGGTCACCGTTATTGATCCTTCCGCAGGTTCCCCTACGAAAACCTTGTTACGACTTTTACTCCCTCTAGATGTCCGGGTTCGATCGACTTCCCATCGCCCGGAGGCGACCCCCGTTCGAGGGCCGCCCCGGGGACGGTCCGAGGACCTCACCGAGGCATCCGATCGGTAGTAGCGACGGGCGGTGTGTACAAAGGGCAGGGACTTAATCGACGCGGGCTGGTGACCCGCGCCTACTTGGAATTCCTCGTTCGAGGGGAATAGTTGCAATCCCCTGTCCCCAGCGGGGAATGGCGTTCATAGGATTGCCCGCACCTCTCGGCGTAGGGTAACTTACATGTTGAACCAGCCATTGTAGCTCACGTGCGACCCCGGACTTCTAAGGGCATCACAGACCTGTTATTGCTCCATTTCTCAAGTGGCTTCTGTGCCACAAATCGCTCTAAGAAGTTTAGCCACCGACCGCTGATTCCCACCGGGCGAACCCCAACCTTCAGGCCCGCGGTAAGCGGGAGGGCACCGGGGAGGGGAGAGGGAAGGCGAAGGCGAAGGACGGACAACCCACACCCGGAGAGCGGAACGAGGTGCGGACGGCATCGGGGAGGGAACCGAACGCGAAGGGGAGAGGCCGGAGCCACCCACTCGACGCAGAACTGAACCCCCGTCAACCGCATCACCTCCCCGAACCGATCCGGGGTAGAACCGGACCCCCGCCGAAACCCCCAACACCCCCACCCCGATGGGGACCCCCCGCGAACGGGGACCTTCGGGGATAGAGTCCGACCCAGGAGAGGGGCCGTGTAACTACTTAAAGGATGGGATCTCGTTCGTTACCGGAATTGACCAGACGAATCGCTCCACGAACTACCAACGGCCATGCACCACCACCCACAGAATCGAGAAAGAGCCGTCAATCTGTCAATCCTTACCGTGTCCGGGCCGGGTTAGGTTCCCCGCGTTGAGTCAAATTAAGCCGCAAGCTCCACTCCTGGTGGTGCCCTTCCGTCAATTCCTTTAAGTTTCAGCTTTGCAACCGTACTCCCCCCAGAGCCCAAAGACTCGTGGTTTCCCGGACGCTGCCCGGCGGGTCATAGTCGTTAACCCAACGCCGCCGGATCGCGGGTCGGCATAGTTTACGGTCGGAACTACGACGGTACCTGATCGTCTTCGATCCTCCGACTTTCGTTCTTGATTAATGAAAACATTCTTGGCAAATGCCTTCGCTTTTGTCCGTCCCGCACCGGTCTACGAATTTCACCTCTCTCGGTGCGGTACGAATGCCCCCGGCCGTCCCTCTTAATCATGACCTTTGGTCCGTCAAACCCACGAAATAGGACCAAGAGAGCGGTCGGATACCCCCCCGGCTCGGGGAACCGTGCGGCGGCCAGAAAACGGCCCCGCCCGGCCGCCTCGCCGAAGAGCTCCGACTCGCCCCCCATGGGAAGGCCTTATTCCATTATTCCTAGCTCAGTCCATTCAAGGCACGCTTCGGCCTGCTTTGAGCACTCTGTTTTGTTCAAAGTAAACGCACCGGACCCTTCCGCCCCCCACGTATTCAACCGCGGCGGACGACCCAGCTAAGGGCCTCTCCGCGGAGGAAGGGAGCAGAGGACACCGGATGAGTAGGGACAAGGTCCCGCGACCTCCACCCAGAGACCCGCGGGGGGTCCCCAACCCCCCCGGAGAGGGGCAGCTTCCCACCGCGAAGTCCGGACGGGCAGAGGCCCGGCAGCCGGGACCCGTCCCCGGATCCAACTACGAGCTTTTTAACTGCAGCAACGTTAACATACGCTATTGGAGCTGGAATTACCGCGGCTGCTGGCACCAGACTTGCCCTCCAATGGGTCCTCACCCACGGACGTAGATTGAGTTCATTTCGGTCCCGAAACCTTCAAACGGGGCCTCGCACCGATATTTTTCGTCACTACCTCCCCGTGTCGGGAATGGGTAATTTGCGCGCCTGCTGCCTTCCTTGGATGTGGTAGCCGTTTCTCAGGCTCCCTCTCCGGAATCGAACCCAGATTCCCCGTTACCCGTGGTCACCACACGTAGTCCCGTAGACTACCGTCGAAAGTTGATAGGGCAGACACTCGAATGAGACGTCGCCGCCCCGAAGGGCTCTGCGATCGGCCAAAGGTTATCTAGAGTCACCAAAGCGGACCCGACCGGAGTCGGGAGGGGGTTTTTTGGTTCTGATAAATGCACGTATCCGTGGGGGGCGCCGAGGGGGGAAGGTGAACCAGTCACCGACCACCTCGAAACGGCACCCCCACTTCCAACGCTTCGTTTGCATGTATTAGCTCTGGAATTACCACAGTTATACCAAGTAACGTGTGGAGCGATCAAAGGAACCATAACTGATTTAATGAGCCATTCGCAGTTTCACTGTACCAACGCCCGTGTGTACTTAGACTTGCATGGCTTAATCTTTGAGACAAGCATATGATACTGGCAGGATCAACCAGGCCGATCCCTCTGGTACTCAAACCCGGCTTGGGGAAAGAGAGAGAGTCGGTGGTGCGTGGAACTCGACCCCCCGAAGGAGGAAGAGACGCGCACCCCGGAAAGGCTTTTCGAACGAGACCCCCCGGAGGTGGGTCTGCAATCGGGGGTTTGACTACTTGGAAAATGTACGATTCAAGGCCCGGACGGTGCAGGCTAGGGGCCGGTTCCTTCCCTCAATAGGATCCCGACCCTAAGGCACCACCGACTCGGACCTTTTAACGGACCCAAACTGCGGTGGAAATTAGACCGACGGATCGGCTAAGTCTCCCTCGGAACGATTCTGGGACAAGCGGACCCCCTGTTACGGGGGGTCCACGAGCCATGGAGGCTGGAGCACGTGGCGGGGAGGATCGTTCTAAAAGCCGGTATTATTTCGGATTAGAAGCCTGCCCCTGGTGCTCCGGGTATGCCGCATTTCGAACGGGCGTAAAGGACGTCCGTTTAAGGGAAGAGAATGGAAGAGAATTTCCTGGCCCCCTCAAAGCGCGAG
Organism: Hoplias malabaricus; assembly: GCF_029633855.1. Taxonomy (NCBI): domain Eukaryota; kingdom Metazoa; phylum Chordata; class Actinopteri; order Characiformes; family Erythrinidae; genus Hoplias; species Hoplias malabaricus. The sequence continues at coordinate 3,075,399 of NW_027101324.1, forward strand.
GAGGTCGGCATAGGTTTTACGGTACGCCCCCCCCGGAGCCGTCTGATGTTCAGAAGACGAAGGGTTTTGCCCCCAATCTCGTAAGGTCGAGGGCTCACCACCGAACTTCCAGCCGCGGTCCTTGGTAGGACCGATACGCGGACAAGCCGCAAAATCCTGGCCCCCTCGCAGTGCGAGGAGGTCGGCAAAGGTTTTACGATTCGCCCCCCCGGAGCCTACGGTTAGTTTTCTCGATTTAAGAAGACGAAGGGGGTCGGGCCCGGGAACCGTAAACCGAGCGCCTCTTCCCCTGCGAACTTCCAGCCGCGGTCCGTTTAAAAAGACCGATCCGTGACACCTCTAATGCGCTCTTTGCCTCCGGCCGTTTCCAGCGCGGGGGCCCGGTGGTGCGCTCCCAAGTCCCCGCGGAGGGGAAAATCTGGGAGATCCCACATTAGACCAAGCGGAACGCCGGTCTTCGCCTCGGGGGTTTGTATGCCCCTTTCGACTCGCGCACGGGCAAGAGTTAGGTTAGGAACGGGGACAACTGCCGGCGGGCGGCCCGTCGCACCCACCCCGCAAGTGGGCAGGTGGTCGGTGGCCTGTGGACCCGCCGCTCGGATTCGTTTATAGTAGGAACCATAACGGGGTACAACCCTCATACGCTCGACCCCCTCACGCCCAGAGAAGTGTTCACCTCCCTGGGCATATATCGAACGAATCATCGGGATTGAAGGGGAGGCCACCCAAACCATCCCCTTAGCCCAGAGGGGTGCCAGTCCTCGGGCTTCGGTATTCGCATCACCGGGGTCTATGGAGGTCTCGACTTAGGTTTTGAAAACCTCCAGAGGGGGGGCCGGATTAACCACCACCCTAGCCCAGAGGGGTGCCAGTCCTCGGGCTTCGGTATTCGCATCACCGGGGTCTATGGAGGTCTCGACTTAGGTTTTGAAAACCTCCAGAGGTGGGGCCGGATTAACCACCACCCTAGCCCAGAGGGGTGCCAGTCCTCGGGCATGTCACTTCGCATCACCGGGGTTCTATGGAGGTCTCGACTTAGGTTTTAAAAACCTCCAGAGGGTGGGGGCATATCTTATCCCCACCCTAGCCCAGAGGGGTGCCAGTCCTCGGGCATGTCATTTCGCATCACCGGGGTCTACGGAGGTCTCGACTTAGGTTTTGAAAACCTCCAGAGGGTGGGGGCATATCTTATCCCCACCCTAGCCCAGAGGGGTGCCAGTCCTCGGGCTTCGGTATTCGCATCACCGGGGTCTACGGAGGTCTCGACTTAGGTTTTGAAAACCTCCAGAGGGTGGGGCCTGACTTACCACCAACCCTTAGCCCAGAGGTGTGCCACTCCTCGGGCATGGAATTCGCATCAACGGGGTCTACGGATGTCTCGACTTAGGTTTTGAACACATCCAGGGAAGCAGAGCGGACATTCCCATTATTTCAAGCCCATCGGGAAGCCACTCCTTTGGGCATAGCGTTTCGCATCGCTGTTACCCAAACTTACGTCTGATTTAATGCCTCCCTAATATCCCGACGGCACCAGGCTGAGAAACCATATGCCCACAGGATTTGAGGCGTTGGAACCTCGTTCGCATAGCCGACAACGATGAACCTCCCTCGGACTCGCTACGAGGCTTGAGGAGGGTCCTGATTTTCTTAAAATCTCAGGTGAGGGACTTAGAAAATTTTCACTTTAAAACCACAGACCTCCAGAGGAGAGACCGGGCTTATCACAACCTTAGCCCAGAGGGCGTCACTCCTCGGGCATGTCACTTCGCATCACCGGGGGTCCATGGATGTCTCGACTTAGGTTTTGAACACATCCAGAAGGGGGGGCCGGATTAACCACCACCCTTAGCCCAGAGGGGTGCCAGTCCTCGGGCTTTAAATTCGCTTCGCCGGGGTCTATGGAAGTCATTTTTTAGACCTCCAGAGGGGAGGCAACCCAAACCATCCCCTTAGCCCAGAGGTGTGCCACTCCTCGGGCTTGTGTATTCGCATCACCGGGGTCCATGGAAGTCATTTTAGACATCCAGAGGGGAGGCCACCCTAACCATCCCCTTAGCCCAGAGGGGTGCCAGTCCTCGGGCTTTAAATTCGCTTCGCCGGGGTCTATGGAAGTCATTTTTAGACCTCCAGAGGGGAGGCAACCCAAACCATCCCCTTAGCCCAGAGGTGTGCCAATCCTCGGGCTTGTGTATTCGCATCACCGGGGTCCATGGAAGTCATTTTAGACATCCAGAGGGGAGGCCACCCTAACCATCCCCTTAGCCCAGAGGGGTGCCAGTCCTCGGGCTTTAAATTCGCTTCGCCGGGGTCTATGGAAGTCATTTTTAGACCTCCAGAGGGGAGGCAACCCAAACCATCCCCTTAGCCCAGAGGTGTGCCACTCCTCGGGCTTGTGTATTCGCATCACCGGGGTCCATGGAAGTCATTTTAGACATCCAGAGAGTGGGGCCGGTCTTACCACCACCCTTAAGCCCAGAGGGCGTCACTCCTCGGGCATGAAATTCGGATTACCGGGGTCTATGGATGTCTCAACTTAGGTTTTGAACACATCCAGAGGGGAGGCCACCCAAACCATCCCCTTAGCCCGGAGGTGTGCACCTCCTCGGGCTTCAAATTCGAATCACCGGGGTCCATGGAAGTCATTTTAGACATCCAGAGAGTGGGGCCGGTCTTACCACCACTCTTAGCCCAGAGGGCGCCACTCCTCGGGCATGAAATTCGCATCACCGGGGTCCATGGAAGTCAGTTTAGACCTCCAGAGAGTGGGGCCGGTCTTACCACCACTCTTAAGCCCAGAGGGCGTCACTCCTCGGGCATGAAATTCGGATTACCGGGGTCTATGGATGTCTCAACTTAGGTTTTGAACACATCCAGAGGGGAGGCCACCCAAACCATCCCCTTAGCCCGGAGGTGTGCACCTCCTCGGGCTTGAAATTCGAATCACCGGGGTCCATGGAAGTCAGTTTAGACCTCCAGAGAGTGGGGCCGGTCTTACCACCACCCTTAAGCCCAGAGGGCGTCACTCCTCGGGCATGGAATTCGCATCAACGGGGTCTACGGATGTCTCGACTTAGGTTTTGAACACATCCAGGGAAGCAGAGCGGACATTCCCATTATTTCAAGCCCATCGGGAAGCCACTCCTTTGGGCATAGCGTTTCGCATCGCTGTTACCCAAACTTACGTCTGATTTAATGCCTCCCTAATATCCCGACGGCACCAGGCTGAGAAACCATATGCCCACAGGATTAGAGGCGTCTGAACCCCTTTCGCATAGCCGACAACGATGAACCTCCCTCGGACTCGCTACGAGGCTTGAGGAGGGTCCTGATTCTCTTAAAATCTCAGGTGAGGGACTTAGAAAATATTCACTTTAAAACCACAGACCTCCAGAGGAGAGACCGGGCTTATCACAACCTTAGCCCAGAAGGCACCACTCTTCGGGCATGTCACTTCGCATCACCGGGGTCCATGGAAGTCTCGACTTAGGTTTTGAACGCATCCAGAGGGTGGGAGCCGGACTTACCACCACCCTTAGCCCAGAGGGCGTCACTCCTCGGGCATAAAATTCGGATAACCGGGGTCCATGGAAGTCAATTTTGACCTCCAGAGAGGGGGGGGGCCTGGCTTACCACCACCCTAAGCCCAGAGGGCGTCACTCCTCGGGCATGAAATACGCTACACCGGGGTCCATGGAAGTCAGTTTAGACCTCCAGAGAGGGGGGGCCGGGCTTACCACCACCCTTAGCCCAGAGGGCACCACTCCTCGGGCTTGAAATTCGCATCACCGGGGTCCATGGAAGTCTCGACTTAGGTTTTGGAAACCTCCAGAGGGGGGGCTGCACTTACCACCACCCTAAGCCCAGAGGGCGTCACTCCTCGGGCATGAAATACGCTATACCGGGGTCCATGGAAGTCCTTTTAGACCTCCAGAGAGGGGGGGGGCCGGGCTTACCACCACCCTTAGCCCAGAGGGCACCACTCCTCGGGCTTGAAATTCGCATCACCGGGGTCCATGGAAGTCTCGACTTAGGTTTTGGAAACCTCCAGAGGGGGGGCTGCACTTACCACCACCCTTAGCCCAGAGGTTCATCACTCCTCGGGCATGAAATTCGGATAACCGGGGTCCATGGAAGTCAGTTTAGACCTCCAGAGAGTGGGGCCGGGCTTACCACCACCCTAAGCCCAGAGGGCGTCACTCCTCGGGCATGAAATTCAGATAACCGGGGTCCATGGAAGTCAGTTTAGACCTCCAGAGAGTGGGGCCGGGCTTACCACCACCCTAAGCCCAGAGGGCGTCACTCCTCGGGCATGAAATTCGGATAACCGGGGTCCATGGAAGTCTCGACTTAGGTTTTGGAGACCTCCAGAGGGGGGGCCGGGCATACCACCACCCTTAGCCCAGAGGGCGTCACTCCTCGGGCATGAAATACGCTATACCGGGGTCCATGGAAGTCAGTTTTGACCTCCAGAGAGGGGGGGCCTGGCTTACCACCACCCTAGCCGAGAGGGCGTCACTCCTCGGGCATGAAATTCGCTTCACCGGGGTCCATGGAAGTCATTTTAGACCTCCAGAGAGGGGGGGCTGCACTTACCACCACCCTAGCCGAGAGGGCGTCACTCCTCGGGCATGAAATTCGGATCACCGGGGTCCATGGAAGTCAGTTTAGACCTCCAGAGAGTGGGGCCGGGCTTACCACCACCCTAAGCCCAGAGGGCGTCACTCCTCGGGCATGAAATTCGGATAACCGGGGTCCATGGAAGTCTCGACTTAGGTTTTGGAGACCTCCAGAGGGGGGGCCGGGCATACCACCACCCTTAGCCCAGAGGGCGTCACTCCTCGGGCATGAAATACGCTTAACCGGGGTCCATGGAAGTCAATCTAGACCTCCAGAGAGGGGGGGCCGGGCTTACCACCACCCTTAGCCCAGAGGGCATCACTCCTCGGGCATGAAATTCGCATCACCGGGGTCCATGGAAGTCAGTTTAGACCTCCAGAGGGGGGGCTGAGCATACCACCACCCTTAGCCCAGAGGTGTGCTCCTCATCGGGCATGAAATACGCTTCACCGGGGTCCATGGAAGTCATTCGAGACCTCCAGAGGGGGGGCCGGGCATACCACCACCCTTAGCCCAGAGGTGAGTCACTCCTCGGGCATCAAATTCGCATCACCGGGGTCCATGGAAGTCAGTTTAGACCTCCAGAGGGGGGGCTGAGCATACCACCACCCTTAGCCCAGAGGTGTGCTCCTCATCGGGCATGAAATACGCTTCACCGGGGTCCATGGAAGTCATTCGAGACCTCCAGAGGGGGGGCCGGGCATACCACCACCCTTAGCCCAGAGGTGAGTCACTCCTCGGGCATCAAATTCGCATCACCGGGGTCCATGGAAGTCAGTTTAGACCTCCAGAGGGGGGGCTGAGCATACCACCACCCTTAGCCCAGAGGTGTGCTCCTCATCGGGCATGAAATACGCTTCACCGGGGTCCATGGAAGTCATTCGAGACCTCCAGAGGGGGGGCCGGGCATACCACCACCCTTAGCCCAGAGGTGAGTCACTCCTCGGGCATCAAATTCGCATCACCGGGGTCCATGGAAGTCAGTTTAGACCTCCAGAGGGGGGGCTGAGCATACCACCACCCTTAGCCCAGAGGTGTGCTCCTCATCGGGCATGAAATACGCTTCACCGGGGTCCATGGAAGTCATTCGAGACCTCCAGAGGGGGGGCCGGGCATACCACCACCCTTAGCCCAGAGGTGAGTCACTCCTCGGGCATCAAATTCGCATCACCGGGGTCCATGGAAGTCAGTTTAGACCTCCAGAGGGGGGGCTGAGCATACCACCACCCTTAGCCCAGAGGTGTGCTCCTCATCGGGCATGAAATACGCTTCACCGGGGTCCATGGAAGTCATTCGAGACCTCCAGAGGGGGGGCCGGGCATACCACCACCCTTAGCCCAGAGGTGAGTCACTCCTCGGGCATCAAATTCGCATCACCGGGGTCCATGGAAGTCAGTTTAGACCTCCAGAGGGGGGGCTGAGCATACCACCACCCTTAGCCCAGAGGTGTGCTCCTCATCGGGCATGAAATACGCTTCACCGGGGTCCATGGAAGTCATTCGAGACCTCCAGAGGGGGGGCTGGGCATACCACCACCCTTAGCCCAGAGGTGAGTCACTCCTCGGGCATCAAATTCGCATCACCGGGGTCCATGGAAGTCAGTTTAAACATCCAGAGGGGGGGGGCCGAGCATACCACCACCCTTAGCCCAGAGGTGTGCTCCTCATCGGGCATCAAATTCGCATCACCGGGGTCCATGGAAGTCATTCGAGACCTCCAGAGGGGGGGCCGAGTATACCACCACCCTTAGCCCAGAGGTGAGTCACTCCTCGGGCATCAAATTCGCATCACCGGGGTCCATGGAAGTCAGTTTAGACCTCCAGAGGGGGGGCCGAGCATACCACCACCCTTAGCCCAGAGGTGAGTCACTCCTCGGGCATCAAATTCGCATCACCGGGGTCCATGGAAGTCAGTTTAAACATCCAGAGGGGGGGGCCGAGCATACCACCACCCTTAGCCCAGAGGTGTGCTCCTCATCGGGCATCAAATTCGCATCACCGGGGTCCATGGAAGTCAGTTTAGACCTCCAGAAAGGGGGGCCGAACCTACCACCAACCTTAGCCCAGAGGGCGTCACTCCTCGGGCTTCAAACTCCCATCGCCGGGGTCCCATGGAAGTCTCGACTTAGGTTTTGAACCGTTCCGGGGTCACCTCCAGTGAGATAACGCGGAAATCTCACTATATTCATGCCCACAGGCGAACCAGAGCCTTGGGCTTGTCATAGTTACATACGGTGTACCCAAACTTTCGTCTTTTCTAAAGGAACCCTAATGTCCTGACGGCACCGCACTGGAAACCCCCATGCCCTCTGAATTTTTACCTCTCCGAGGTGCTCCGTTTTGGGCTTGCTACCTAGGGCGAAGAGGGTCAGAAATTTTTCTAAGTCCTACTTTAAAACGTCCCACTGGGAGAACACTAGGGTTAGCACTTTGCCAAAAAATCACGGCTGAATGCAATTTTCACGCCTCGCACCCTTTGTTCGTTTAGATTTAACAAAAAAATCAACCGACCCCCCTTTTTAACAACGCTTTGCCGAATTTAGCTCACTTTTCCCGGCCTGGAATATCTCACGCTTGCCCCCCACGGTACTTACCTCCGGGGAAGACACCCCCGTCGCTGCCAACGCCCATGCCCGGCCCAGGCTCACCCGACTCGGCCTCGCTCGCTCCATCGCCCGCTCCAAACCTCCGGGGAGAAGACCCCCATCGCCGCCAACGCCCATGCCCGGCCCAGGCTCACCCGACTCGGCCTCGCTCGCTACATCGCCCCGCTCCAAACCTCCGGGGCTGGACCTCCACCAACCCAGCGCACCTCTCGAACCTATCCGGCCCACACTTAAGCACTCCTCCTCGGACTAAACCATCCAGCCCGCGCCGCTGGAACGAGCGCCCACTGGAAGACCCGAGCCCCAAACCCGCGCGCTTTACGGTTCTCTATCTCCCCGGGCTCGGAGCACTTTTCTCGGCCATGGGACCTCCAGGGGGGGCCCTTCATGGCTCCGTCAATATTCCTTTAAGTCTCACTCCGCCCACTGGAAGACCCGAGCCCCAAACCCGCGCGCTTTACGGTTCTCTATCTCCCCGGGCTCGGGGCACTTTTCTCGGCCATGGGACCTCCAGGGGGGGCCCCTCATGGCTCCGTCATCATTCCTCTAAGTCTCATTCCGCCCACTGCGATACCCGAGGCCTTTAACCGCGGCGTTCACGGTTCTCTATCACCCCGGGCTCGGGGCACTTTTCTCGGCCATGGGACCTCCAGGGGAGGCCCTTCCTGGCTCCGTCATCATTCCTCTAAGTCTCATTCCGCCCACTGCGATACCCGAGGTCTTTAACCGCGGCGTTCACGGTTCTCTATCACCCCGGGCTCGGAGCACTTTTCTCGGCCATGGGACCTCCAGGGGAGGCCCCTCATGGCTCCGTCATCATTCCTCTAAGTCTCATTCCGCCCACTGCGATACCCGAGGTCTTTAACCGCGGCGTTCACGGTTCTCTATCACCCCGGGCTCGGAGCACTTTTCTCGGCCATGGGACCTCCAGGGGAGGCCCCTCATGGCTCCGTCATCATTCCTCTAAGTCTCATTCCGCCCACTGCGATACCCGAGGTCTTTAACCGCGGCGTTCACGGTTCTCTATCACCCCGGGCTCGGAGCACTTTTCTCGGCCATGGGACCTCCAGGGGAGGCCCCTCATGGCTCCGTCATCATTCCTCTAAGTCTCATTCCGCCCACTGCGATACCCGAGGTCTTAGACCGCGGCGTTCACGGTTCTCTATCACCCCGGGCTCGGAGCACTTTTCTCGGCCATGGGACCTCCAGGGGAGGCCCCTCATGGCTCCGTCAATATTCCTCTAAGTCTCATTCCGCCCACTGCGATACCCGGGCTCAGAGCATGTACTTCGGCCATGGGACCACAAGAGGGCGCCCTTCTTCAGAAACTGCTGACATCCAGGACCATTCAAGGGAGCGACCTGCCTCCCTATGCCCGCCACCGGCTCCCTCTAACCGGTGTACTGGCTCTCGGGGCCCGCGCCCCAGAGAACCAGAGTTTCGGAAATTGCACTAAGTCCAGACATCCAGGACCATTCAAGGGAGCGA
>NW_027101324.1:3086608-3094108 GCF_029633855.1 Hoplias malabaricus
ATATTTGACACCATCAGAATATATTGCAATTGGACAACCATCCCACTTCCAATATATTAGACAGTAACTGGACAACCATCCCACTTCCAATATATTAGACAGCAACTGGACAACCATCCCACTTCCAATATATTAGACAGCAACTGGACAACCATCCCACTTCCAATATATTAGACAGCAACTGGACAACCATCCCACTTCCAATATATTTGACACCATCAGAATATATTGCAATTGGACAACCATCCCACTTCCAATATATTAGACAGTAACTGGACAACCATCCCACTTCCAATATATTAGACAGCAACTGGACAACCATCCCACTTCCAATATATTTGACACCATCAGAATATATTGCAATTGGACAACCATCCCACTTCCAATATATTAGACAGCAACTGGACAACCATCCCACTTCCAATATATTAGACAGCAACTGGACAACCATCCCACTTCCAATATATTTGACACCATCAGAATATATTGCAATTGGACAACCATCCCACTTCCAATATATTAGACAGCAACTGGACAACCATCCCACTTCCAATATATTTGACACCATCAGAATATATTGCAATTGGACAACCATCCCACTTCCAATATATTTGACAGCAATTGGACAACCATCCCACTTCCAATATATTTGACACAAGTCAAATATATTGCAATTGGGATCCCAATTCACATATATTTGACACAAGTCAAATATATTACAATTGGGATCCCAATTCACATATATTTGACACAAGTCAAATATATTGCAATTGGGATCCCAATTCACATATATTTGACTTGTGTCAAATATATTGCAATTGGGATCCCGATTCACATATATTTGACACAAGTCAAATATATTGCAATTGGGATCCCAATTCACGTATATTTGACACAAGTCAAATATATTGCAATTGGGATCCCGATTCACATATATTTGACACAAGTCAAATATATTGCAAATGGGATCCCAATTCACATATATTTGACACAAGTCAAATATATTGCAATTGGGATCCCAATTCACATATATTTGACTTGTGTCAAATATATTGCAATTGGGATCCCGATTCACATATATTTGACACAAGTCAAATATATTGCAATTGGGATCCCAATTCACATATATTTGACACAAGTCAAATATATTGCAATTGGGATCCCGATTCACATATATTTGACACAAGTCAAATATATTGCAAATGGGATCCCAATTCACATATATTTGACACAAGTCAAATATATTGCAATTGGGATCCCAATTCACATATATTTGACTTGTGTCAAATATATTGCAATTGGGATCACAATTGCAAATTATATCTTACCCAGAGCCCCAGGCTCCCAGAAGGGAGCTGGGCTGTGATAAGGCTTGCCCCGGAGCCTACCACTGGTGCTAAGACTCCCATAAGCCTCTGGATCTCTGCAGAGTCCCAGAGTCCCAGAGTCCCAGAGTCCCAGAGCCCCAGGGACCCAGAGACCCAGAGCCCCAGAGCCCCAGAGCCCAAGAGCCCCAGAGTCCCAGGGACCCAGAGTCCCAGAGTCCCAGGGACCCAGAGTCCCAGGGACCCAGAGTCCCAGGGACCAAGAGACCCAGAGCCCCAGGGACCCAGAGTCCCAGGGACCCAGAGTCCCAGGGACCCAGAGACCCAGAGACCCAGAGCCCCAGGGACCCAGAGCCCCAGAGCCCCAGAGCCCCAGAGTCCCAGAGCACCAGAGCCCCAGAGCCCCAGAGTCCCAGGGACCAAGAGTCCCAGGGACCCAGAGACCCAGAGCCCCAGGGACCCAGAGACCCAGAGCCCCAGGGACCCAGAGACCCAGAGCCCCAGGGACCCAGAGCCCCAGAGCCCCAGAGCCCCAGAGTCCCAGAGTCCCAGAGCCCCAGAGCCCCAGAGCCCCAGAGACCCAGGGACCCAGAGCCCCAGAGTCCCAGAGCCCCAGAGCCCAAGAGCCCCAGGGACCCAGAGACCCAGAGCCCCAGAGCCCCAGAGCCCCAGAGTCCCAGAGCCCCAGTGCCCCAGAGTCCCAGAGCCCCAGAGCCCCAGAGTCCCAGGGACCCAGAGTCCCAGAGCCCCAGGGACCCAGAGACCCAGAGCCCCAGAGCCCCAGAGACCCAGAGCCCCAGAGCCCCAGGGAACCAGAGCCCCAGAGTCCCAGGGACCCAGAGACCCAGAGACCCAGAGCCCCAGGGACCCAGAGCCCCAGAGTCCCAGGGACCCAGAGCCCCAGAGCCCCAGGGACCCAGGGACCCAGAGCCCCAGAGCCCCAGAGTCCCAGAGCCCCAGAGTCCCAGGGACCCAGAGACCCAGAGCCCCAGAGCCCCAGAGTCCCAGGGACCCAGAGCCCCAGAGCCCCAGGGACCCAGAGCCCCAGAGCCCCAGAGTCCCAGAGCCCCAGAGCCCCAGGGACCCAGAGACCCAGAGTCCCAGGGACCCAGAGCCCCAGAGCCCCAGGGACCCAGGGACCCAGAGCCCCAGAGCCTCAGAGACCCAGAGCCCCAGAGACCCAGAGACCCAGAGCCCCAGAGTCCCAGAGCCCCAGGGACCCAGAGCCCCAGAGTCCCAGGGACCCAGAGACCCAGAGCCCCAGGGACCCAGAGCCCCAGAGTCCCAGGGACCCAGAGACCCAGAGCCCCAGAGCCCAGGGACCCAGGGACCCAGAGCCCCAGAGCCCCAGAGTCCCAGAGCCCCAGAGTCCCAGAGCCCCAGAGTCCCAGAGCCCCAGGGACCCAGAGCCCCAGAGTCCCAGGGACCCAGAGTCCCAGGGACCCAGAGCCCCAGAGCCCCAGAGTCCCAGAGCCCCAGAGCCCCAGAGCCCCAGAGCCACAGGGACCCAGAGCCCCAGGGACCCAGAGCCCCAGAGTCCCAGGGACCCAGAGACCCAGAGTCCCAGGGACCCAGAGACCCAGAGCCCCAGGGACCCAGAGCCCCAGAGCCCCAGAGTCCCAGGGACCCAGAGACCCAGAGCCCCAGAGCCCCAGAGCCCCAGGGACCCAGAGACCCAGAGCCCCAGAGCCCCAGAGCCCCAGAGTCCCAGGGACCCAGAGCCCCAAGGACCCAGGGACCCAGAGTCCCAGGGACCCAGAGTCCCAGGGACCCAGAGACCCAGGGACCCAGAGTCCCAGAGTCCCAGAGTCCCAGGGACCCAGAGCCCCAGGGACCCAGGGACCCAGGGACCCAGAGACCCAGAGCCCCAGGGACCCAGAGCCCCAGAGCCCCAGAGCCCCAGAGCCCCAGAGTCCCAGGGACCCAGGGACCCAGGGACCCAGGGACCCAGAGCCCCAGAGCCCCAGGGACCCAGAGTCCCAGGGACCCAGAGACCCAGAGCCCCAGGGACCCAGGGACCCAGGGACCCAGGGACCCAGAGACCCAGAGCCCCAGAGCCCCAGGGACCCAGGGACCCAGGGACCCAGAGACCCAGAGACCCAGAGCCCCAGGGACCCGGCGCACCGGTCGAACCTATCTGGCCCACACTTAAGCCCCCGCCCTCGGACTAAACCAATCAGCCTGCCCCGTCAAAAAAGATGCCCACTGGTAGACCTGGAACCTTAAAATATATTGGAAGTGGGATGGTTGCCCAATTGCTGTATAATATATTGCAAGTTCATCCTGCCCACTGGTGGACCTGGGAGCCAAAACGGCGCGCAATATATTGGAAGTGGGACGGTTGCGCAATCGCTGTACAATATATTGGAAGTGGGATGGTTGCCCAATTGCTGTATAATATATTGCAAGTTCATCCTGCCCACTGGTGGACCTGGGTGCCAAAACGGCGCGCAATATATTGGAAGTGGGACGGTTGAGCAATCGCTGTACAATATATTGGAAGTGGGATGGTTGCCCAATTGCTGTACAATATATTGGAAGTGGGATGGTTGCCCAATTGCTGTATAATATATTGCAAGTTCATCCTGCCCACTGGTGGACCTGGGAGACAAAACGACGCGCAATATATTGGAAGTGGGACGGTTGCGCAATCGCTGTACAATATATTGGAAGTGGGATGGTTGCCCAATTGCTGTATAATGTATTGGAAGGACCCTCCGTCAAATCTCAAAGTTCATTCTGCCCACTGGTGGACCTGGGAGACAAAACGCCGCACAATATATTGAAAGTGGGATGGTTGCCCAATTGCTGTACAATACATGGGAAGTGGGATGGTTGTCCAGTTCATTACACCCTCATCCTGGGCCTCTGATTAGGCTTGCCCCGGAGCTTACCACCGGTGCCTACCTCCAGGGGCTTATTCACCCCAACGCCCTGGTCCCCTAACCCGGCATGAATTTCACCAAGGGTCCCCTACCTCCGGGGCTCCCTATCAGCCAATACATTAAGAACACCTCATCCTGGGCCTCTGATAAGGCTTGCCCCGGAGTTTACCACCGGGGCCTACCTCCGGGGCCTAATTAAACCCAACGCCCTGGTTCCCTGAACGGGCCTTATTCAAACAACCTCTCCGCCGCCTAAGCTCCGGAGCTTCCTTTTGGCTCCCAGAGGCCCAGAGGCCCAGGCTCCCAGAGGCCCAGAGGCCCAGGCTACCAGAGGCCCAGGCTACCAGAGGCCCAGGCTCCCAGAGACCCAGAGGCCCAGAGGCCCAGAGGCCCAGAGACCCAGAGGCCCAGAGTCCCAGAGACCCAGAGACCCAGGGCCCCAGAGACCCAGAGCCCCAGAGCCCCAGAGCCCCAGGGACCCAGGGACCCAGAGACCCAGAGACCCAGAGACCCAGAGACCCAGGCTCCCAGAGGCCCAGAGACCCAGAGACCCAGAGACCCAGAGCCCCGGGGACCCAGAGACCCGGAGACCCAGAGCCCCAGAGCCCCAGAGCCCCAGAGTCCCAGGGACCCAGAGCCCCAGAGCCCCGGGGACCCAGAGCCCCAGAGCCCCGGGGACCCAGAGACCCAGAGCCCCAGAGCCCCAGAGGCCCAGAGGCCCAGAGGCCCAGAGACCCAGAGGCCCAGAGTCCCAGAGACCCAGAGCCCCAGAGCCCCGGGGACCCAGAGCCCCAGAGCCCCGGGGACCCAGAGACCCAGAGCCCCAGAGTCCCAGGGACCCAGAGCCCCAGAGCCCCAGAGACCCAGAGACCCAGAGCCCCAGAGTCCCAGGGACCCAGAGCCCCAGAGCCCCAGAGCCCCGGGGACCCAGAGCCCCAGAGCCCCGGGGACCCAGAGACCCAGAGCCCCGGGGACCCAGAGACCCAGAGCCCCAGAGCCCCAGAGACCCAGAGACCCAGAGACCCAGAGCCCCAGAGCCCCAGAGACCCAGAGCCCCAGAGACCCAGAGACCCAGAGCCCCAGAGCCCCGGGGACCCAGAGCCCCAGAGCCCGGGGACCCAGAGACCCAGAGCCCCAGAGTCCCAGGGACCCAGAGCCCCAGAGCCCCAGAGCCCCAGGGACCCAGAGCCCCAGAGCCCCAGAGCCCCAGAGCCCCAGAGCCCCAGAGCCCCAGAGCCCCGGGGACCCAGAGCCCCAGAGCCCCAGAGCCCCGGGGACCCAGAGCCCCAGAGCCCCAGAGCCCCGGGGACCCAAAGCCCCAGAGCCCCGGGGACCCAGAGACCCAGAGCCCCGGGGACCCAGAGACCCAGAGCCCCAGAGCCCCAGAGACCCAGAGACCCAGAGACCCAGAGCCCCAGAGCCCCAGAGACCCAGAGCCCCAGAGACCCAGAGCCCCAGAGCCCCGGGGACCCAGAGCCCCAGAGCCCGGGGACCCAGAGACCCAGAGCCCCAGAGTCCCAGGGACCCAGAGCCCCAGAGCCCCAGAGCCCCAGGGACCCAGAGCCCCAGAGTCCCAGAGCCCCAGAGCCCCAGAGCCCCGGGGACCCAGAGCCCCAGAGCCCCGGGGACCCAGAGACCCAGAGCCCCAGAGTCCCAGGGACCCAGAGCCCCAGAGACCCAGAGCCCCAGGGACCCAGAGACCCAGAGCCCCAGAGTCCCAGAGACCCAGGCTCCCAGAGGCCCAGAGGCCCAGAGGCCCAGGCTACCAGAGGCCCAGAGGCCCAGGCTACCAGAGGCCCAGGCTCCCAGAGGCCCAGAGGCCCAGGCTACCAGAGGCCCAGAGGCCCAGAGCCCCAGAGCCCCAGAGACCCAGAGGCCCAGAGACCCAGAGTCCCAGAGACCCAGAGACCCAGGCTACCAGAGGCCCAGAGGCCCAGAGGCCCAGGCTACCAGAGGCCCAGGCTTCCAGAGGCCCAGAGAAATTTTATTTATATTTGATTTGGACATTTTACGCTCTTTCTGGACCCTTAGACCCTCCCCCAAGCTTTGGGCGGGACTTTAGAGAGGTCAAAGTTGAATGCATCCCATTTGCAATATATATGACACTGTTAAATATATTGGAAGTTGGATGGTGTAGGTTATTCCATTCAGAAAGCCAATCAGAGCCAATCAGAGCCAAGTGACACATACTAAAGGGATGGGCCCAACGTTCTGAACTCCTAGATGGAGCACCAGTGCCCCTAGTGCTGTCCAAATGGCGATTTTGCCGCGGGTATCAAACTGGAAAAAGTTATCACTCAGTGTCCAAATGGTCATGCTTTATACGGCATTATGGATCCATAACCGGCATACAATCCCACTGTGGTCATAAGTGTCCAATGGCAATATATTTGAATGGGCCTTTGTCCAGAAAGTGTATAGTGGGGCTAACTTAAGAGAGTCATAGTTACTCCCGCCGTTAACCCGCGCTTCGATGAATTTCTTCACTTTGACATTCAGAGCACTGGGCAGAATTCACATCGTGTCAACACCCGGTCCAAGAGCCTTCACGATGCTGTGTTTTAATTAAACAGTCGGATTCCCCTTGTCCGCAGCAGTTCTAATTCGGCTGTTAGGTGCCGGCCGAGAGACCCGGCCCCGGAGGTCTCCCCCCGAGGCGAGACTCATAAGCCCGAGAGATCCACGGAGCCTAGGCTCGGCGCGCGAGGCTCCAGGGACACCGCCCCGACCCACCGAAGCCCCACCACCGGCGGTGGCCCGCTACGAGTCCACACACGCACGAGAGACCGCAACCCCCCCACGCGGACCTACGTTCCATTGCGTCCCTCCGCGTCCCATCGGGGGAGAGCGAAGGGCCGGACGCTCGAGCTTAGCCGGGGGCGGCCCACCCGGCGACGGGCGTCGGGAGCCCGGCCCGGCTTAGGTAGGGAGAGGGAGGCCGAAGGCGGTCATCCGACGGAGGTTAGTCCCGAAGGACGCTCCCCCGCCGGCATCCCACCGACGACCGGCTCCCCTACCGTCGACCTGACCGAGGCCCCCTAAGCGCCACCGCCGAGGGGGGGACACGCACCGGGGCTTAAGGTCTCGCTCGCCGCGACCCACTCTCATCGACCCCGACAGACAGACGGAGCCTTGTTCACGGGGGTTTGGATATACTGGGGGGACAATCTCTCGCCGTGCGCTTCCTCGCGCGCAGGACCCAGTGGGGGGGGGCCCGAAGGTGGACCGGGAACAGCTCCCCGTCGCACGGGCAGCACCGGGCTTTCGGACCCCGCATCAGCAGACACGGG
>NW_027101324.1:3096608-3109108 GCF_029633855.1 Hoplias malabaricus
TTATGCGGGGGCGAGGGCGGAGGCGGAGGGCCGAAGGCTAGGGGCGAGGGGCGAGAGCCCGGCACGAGACCGAACTCCGCGACACCTTCCCCCCCACCCCGGCCGCTCGCCCGCCCGCTCACTCGCCCGCTCGCTGGGTTTAATCGGCACTCGCCACCCCCGCGTCCGACTGCGCGGAGCCCCGCTCGGGACTCGGGGAGAGACCGTAACGGACGTGGACCCGGACCTACTCGGCTCTCCCTCCGTTCCCTGTACGGAGCTCTCTCGCAACACGGGCCGCGTGGACTGGCTCGGAACCGAGTCTTCGTTTGGGAAGACGAAGGGCCGTTTTCAGGCCCTGCGAGCTTCCAGCCGCGGTCTCTCTCTCTCAGCGGGGGCGCGGAGACCGATCGATGGGTAAAGCGACCCTCAGACAGGCGTGGCCGCGGGATGGACCCCCGCGGCCGCAATATGCGTTCGAAATTTCGATGATCTGTGTCCTGCAATTCACATTAGTTAACGCAGATGGCTGCGTTCTTCATCGAAGCACGAGCCGAGTGATCCACCGCTAAGAGTCGTATTCGGGTTTGTGCCCGGCCCGTTACAGGCCGGGCGAAGGAAGCCATTCGAACAAGAGACAATTTTTGCCAATATATTTCAAGCCGGGTGCCTTCCACCCCCGTGCAGGGGGGGAAAGGTCATTGAACCTGGGCGTCACCACCGGACCGAGGAGTTACGGCCCGGGGGACGATCGCCCGAGTAGGTGCCCGAGACTTACGTGGTTTAGGAGACCGGGGTCTAGGCACCCGCCGTTCCCGGCGAGGCCCAGGGGTTTGGTTCGCTGCGTTACGGGTCCCGGTCTAAGGCATTCAGGCGTGCGCTCAAAGCCAAGCTCTCCACCCCGGAGGGTATGAGCGAGGCCCGGTGGTACGCTCCCAAGTCCCCGCTTAGGGGAAGGCGCTGGGTAGATCCCACCTAGTCAGGACCGGCGGGCACCGGCCGTCTCCTTTCGGGTGTTTATAAACGCATCCGGGGTTCGTGAGGCCCCTTCAACTCGCGCACCGGCCTTAGACTATTATACGGTCCGTCTCTGCGAAGCCAACATCGGGGGTATTTTGCATGCGCTCTTAAGCTCCGCTCTAACCCCGTGAGGGGAAAGAGTTTCGCCCGGCGGTACGCTCCCGTCCACCACCGCCCCCTGTGCCGGGGGGATGGGTTCAGGGAGATCCCACCGAGGCCGGCGAGCACCGGCCAACGCCCTGGGGGTGAGTAAGCCCCTTTGACTCGCGCACGCACAATCAAGCCTTCAACGATCAATGGTTTTTTGGGTTTAACTACCCGGCGGGCGGCTCCGGCGCCACTCTTCCCCCCGCGAACGGGAGGGGCGGACCGGGGTACCTATGCACCTAAGGCGGTCCTCGCATAACCCCGAGTTCCGAAGCCGGCTCGCTACGTCCACCCACCCGGAGGGGGGAGAGACTCACGTCGGCCGACGACGAAAGGTACGAGGCTTCTGCGGTCCATACCTTGAAGGTACCCGCCGGGGGGGAGGTTCGGCCTCTCGAGTCCGACTCGACAACCGGCACGGACGGCGGGCGCCGACCGCGGCCAGGTCACCGTTATTGATCCTTCCGCAGGTTCCCCTACGAAAACCTTGTTACGACTTTTACTCCCTCTAGATGTCCGGGTTCGATCGACTTCCCATCGCCCGGAGGCGACCCCCGTTCGAGGGCCGCCCCGGGGACGGTCCGAGGACCTCACCGAGGCATCCGATCGGTAGTAGCGACGGGCGGTGTGTACAAAGGGCAGGGACTTAATCGACGCGGGCTGGTGACCCGCGCCTACTTGGAATTCCTCGTTCGAGGGGAATAGTTGCAATCCCCTGTCCCCAGCGGGGAATGGCGTTCATAGGATTGCCCGCACCTCTCGGCGTAGGGTAACTTACATGTTGAACCAGCCATTGTAGCTCACGTGCGACCCCGGACTTCTAAGGGCATCACAGACCTGTTATTGCTCCATTTCTCAAGTGGCTTCTGTGCCACAAATCGCTCTAAGAAGTTTAGCCACCGACCGCTGATTCCCACCGGGCGAACCCCAACCTTCAGGCCCGCGGTAAGCGGGAGGGCACCGGGGAGGGGAGAGGGAAGGCGAAGGCGAAGGACGGACAACCCACACCCGGAGAGCGGAACGAGGTGCGGACGGCATCGGGGAGGGAACCGAACGCGAAGGGGAGAGGCCGGAGCCACCCACTCGACGCAGAACTGAACCCCCGTCAACCGCATCACCTCCCCGAACCGATCCGGGGTAGAACCGGACCCCCGCCGAAACCCCCAACACCCCCACCCCGATGGGGACCCCCCGCGAACGGGGACCTTCGGGGATAGAGTCCGACCCAGGAGAGGGGCCGTGTAACTACTTAAAGGATGGGATCTCGTTCGTTACCGGAATTGACCAGACGAATCGCTCCACGAACTACCAACGGCCATGCACCACCACCCACAGAATCGAGAAAGAGCCGTCAATCTGTCAATCCTTACCGTGTCCGGGCCGGGTTAGGTTCCCCGCGTTGAGTCAAATTAAGCCGCAAGCTCCACTCCTGGTGGTGCCCTTCCGTCAATTCCTTTAAGTTTCAGCTTTGCAACCGTACTCCCCCCAGAGCCCAAAGACTCGTGGTTTCCCGGACGCTGCCCGGCGGGTCATAGTCGTTAACCCAACGCCGCCGGATCGCGGGTCGGCATAGTTTACGGTCGGAACTACGACGGTACCTGATCGTCTTCGATCCTCCGACTTTCGTTCTTGATTAATGAAAACATTCTTGGCAAATGCCTTCGCTTTTGTCCGTCCCGCACCGGTCTACGAATTTCACCTCTCTCGGTGCGGTACGAATGCCCCCGGCCGTCCCTCTTAATCATGACCTTTGGTCCGTCAAACCCACGAAATAGGACCAAGAGAGCGGTCGGATACCCCCCCGGCTCGGGGAACCGTGCGGCGGCCAGAAACGCCGGGCGTCACACCCGGGCGCCCCCGGCCCCACCCGGCCGCCTCGCCGAAGAGCTCCGACTCGCCCCCCATGGGAAGGCCTTATTCCATTATTCCTAGCTCAGTCCATTCAAGGCACGCTTCGGCCTGCTTTGAGCACTCTGTTTTGTTCAAAGTAAACGCACCGGACCCTTCCGCCCCCCACGTATTCAACCGCGGCGGACGACCCAGCTAAGGGCCTCTCCGCGGAGGAAGGGAGCAGAGGACACCGGATGAGTAGGGACAAGGTCCCGCGACCTCCACCCAGAGACCCGCGGGGGTCCCCAACCCCCCCGGAGAGGGGCAGCTTCCCACCGCGAAGTCCGGACGGGCAGAGGCCCGGCAGCCGGGACCCGTCCCCGGATCCAACTACGAGCTTTTTAACTGCAGCAACGTTAACATACGCTATTGGAGCTGGAATTACCGCGGCTGCTGGCACCAGACTTGCCCTCCAATGGGTCCTCACCCACGGACGTAGATTGAGTTCATTTCGGTCCCGAAACCTTCAAACGGGGCCTCGCACCGATATTTTTCGTCACTACCTCCCCGTGTCGGGAATGGGTAATTTGCGCGCCTGCTGCCTTCCTTGGATGTGGTAGCCGTTTCTCAGGCTCCCTCTCCGGAATCGAACCCAGATTCCCCGTTACCCGTGGTCACCACACGTAGTCCCGTAGACTACCGTCGAAAGTTGATAGGGCAGACACTCGAATGAGACGTCGCCGCCCCGAAGGGCTCTGCGATCGGCCAAAGGTTATCTAGAGTCACCAAAGCGGACCCGACCGGAGTCGGGAGGGGGTTTTTTGGTTCTGATAAATGCACGTATCCGTGGGGGGCGCCGAGGGGGGAAGGTGAACCAGTCACCGACCACCTCGAAACGGCACCCCCACTTCCAACGCTTCGTTTGCATGTATTAGCTCTGGAATTACCACAGTTATACCAAGTAACGTGTGGAGCGATCAAAGGAACCATAACTGATTTAATGAGCCATTCGCAGTTTCACTGTACCAACGCCCGTGTGTACTTAGACTTGCATGGCTTAATCTTTGAGACAAGCATATGATACTGGCAGGATCAACCAGGCCGATCCCTCTGGTACTCAAACCCGGCTTGGGGAAAGAGAGAGAGTCGGTGGTGCGTGGAACTCGACCCCCCCGAAGGAGGAAGAGACGCGCACCGCGGAAAGGCTTTTCGAACGAGACCCCCCGGAGGTGGGTCTGCAATCGGGGGTTTGACTACTTGGAAAATGTACGATTCAAGGCCCGGACGGTGCAGGCTAGGGGCCGGTTCCTTCCCTCAATAGGATCCCGACCCTAAGGCACCACCGACTCGGACCTTTTAACGGACCCAAACTGCGGTGGAAATTAGACCGACGGATCGGCTAAGTCTCCCTCGGAACGATTCTGGGACAAGCGGACCCCCTGTTACGGGGGGTCCACGAGCCATGGAGGCTGGAGCACGTGGCGGGGAGGATCGTTCTAAAAGCCGGTATTATTTCGGATTAGAAGCCTGCCCCTGGTGCTCCGGGTATGCCGCATTTCGAACGGGCGTAAAGGACGTCCGTTTAAGGGAAGAGAATGGAAGAGAATTTCCTGGCCCCCTCAAAGCGCGAGGAGGTCGGCATAGGTTTTACGGTACGCCCCCCCCGGAGCCGTCTGATGTTCAGAAGACGAAGGGTTTTGCCCCCAATCTCGTAAGGTCGAGGGCTCACCACCGAACTTCCAGCCGCGGTCCTTGGTAGGACCGATACGCGGACAAGCCGCAAAATCCTGGCCCCCTCGCAGTGCGAGGAGGTCGGCAAAGGTTTTACGATTCGCCCCCCGGAGCCTACGGTTAGTTTTCTCGATTTAAGAAGACGAAGGGGGTCGGGGCCCGGGAACCGTAAACCGAGCGCCTCTTCCCCTGCGAACTTCCAGCCGCGGTCCTTGGTAGGACCGATACGCGGACAAGCCGCAAATCCTGGCCCCCTCGCAGTGCGAGGAGGTCGGCAAAGGTTTTACGATTCGCCCCCCCGGAGCCTACGGTTAGTTTTCTCGATTTAAGAAGACGAAGGGGGTCGGGGCCCGGGAACCGTAAACCGAGCGCCTCTTCCCCTGCGAACTTCCAGCCGCGGTCCGTTTAAAAAGACCGATCCGTGACACCTCTAATGCGCTCTTTGCCTCCGGCCGTTTCCAGCGCGGGGGCCCGGTGGTGCGCTCCCAAGTCCCCGCGGAGGGGAAAATCTGGGAGATCCCACATTAGACCAAGCGGAACGCCGGTCTTCGCCTCGGGGGTTTGTATGCCCCTTTCGACTCGCGCACGGGCAAGAGTTAGGTTAGGAACGGGGACAACTGCCGGCGGGCGGCCCGTCGCACCCACCCCGCAAGTGGGCAGGTGGTCGGTGGCCTGTGGACCCGCCGCTCGGATTCGTTTATAGTAGGAACCATAACGGGGTACAACCCTCATACGCTCGACCCCCTCACGCCCAGAGAAGTGTTCACCTCCCTGGGCATATATCGAACGAATCATCGGGATTGAAGGGGAGGCCACCCAAACCATCCCCTTAGCCCAGAGGGGTGCCAGTCCTCGGGCTTCGGTATTCGCATCACCGGGGTCTATGGAGGTCTCGACTTAGGTTTTGAAAACCTCCAGAGGGGGGGCCGGATTAACCACCACCCTAGCCCAGAGGGGTGCCAGTCCTCGGGCTTCGGTATTCGCATCACCGGGGTCTATGGAGGTCTCGACTTAGGTTTTGAAAACCTCCAGAGGTGGGGCCGGATTAACCACCACCCTAGCCCAGAGGGGTGCCAGTCCTCGGGCATGTCACTTCGCATCACCGGGGTTCTATGGAGGTCTCGACTTAGGTTTTAAAAACCTCCAGAGGGTGGGGGCATATCTTATCCCCACCCTAGCCCAGAGGGGTGCCAGTCCTCGGGCATGTCATTTCGCATCACCGGGGTCTACGGAGGTCTCGACTTAGGTTTTGAAAACCTCCAGAGGGTGGGGGCATATCTTATCCCCACCCTAGCCCAGAGGGGTGCCAGTCCTCGGGCTTCGGTATTCGCATCACCGGGGTCTACGGAGGTCTCGACTTAGGTTTTGAAAACCTCCAGAGGGTGGGGCCTGACTTACCACCAACCCTTAGCCCAGAGGTGTGCCACTCCTCGGGCATGGAATTCGCATCAACGGGGTCTACGGATGTCTCGACTTAGGTTTTGAACACATCCAGGGAAGCAGAGCGGACATTCCCATTATTTCAAGCCCATCGGGAAGCCACTCCTTTGGGCATAGCGTTTCGCATCGCTGTTACCCAAACTTACGTCTGATTTAATGCCTCCCTAATATCCCGACGGCACCAGGCTGAGAAACCATATGCCCACAGGATTTGAGGCGTTGGAACCTCGTTCGCATAGCCGACAACGATGAACCTCCCTCGGACTCGCTACGAGGCTTGAGGAGGGTCCTGATTTTCTTAAAATCTCAGGTGAGGGACTTAGAAAATTTTCACTTTAAAACCACAGACCTCCAGAGGAGAGACCGGGCTTATCACAACCTTAGCCCAGAGGGCGTCACTCCTCGGGCATGTCACTTCGCATCACCGGGGGTCCATGGATGTCTCGACTTAGGTTTTGAACACATCCAGAAGGGGGGGCCGGATTAACCACCACCCTTAGCCCAGAGGGGTGCCAGTCCTCGGGCTTTAAATTCGCTTCGCCGGGGTCTATGGAAGTCATTTTTTAGACCTCCAGAGGGGAGGCAACCCAAACCATCCCCTTAGCCCAGAGGTGTGCCACTCCTCGGGCTTGTGTATTCGCATCACCGGGGTCCATGGAAGTCATTTTAGACATCCAGAGGGGAGGCCACCCTAACCATCCCCTTAGCCCAGAGGGGTGCCAGTCCTCGGGCTTTAAATTCGCTTCGCCGGGGTCTATGGAAGTCATTTTTAGACCTCCAGAGGGGAGGCAACCCAAACCATCCCCTTAGCCCAGAGGTGTGCCAATCCTCGGGCTTGTGTATTCGCATCACCGGGGTCCATGGAAGTCATTTTAGACATCCAGAGGGGAGGCCACCCTAACCATCCCCTTAGCCCAGAGGGGTGCCAGTCCTCGGGCTTTAAATTCGCTTCGCCGGGGTCTATGGAAGTCATTTTTAGACCTCCAGAGGGGAGGCAACCCAAACCATCCCCTTAGCCCAGAGGTGTGCCACTCCTCGGGCTTGTGTATTCGCATCACCGGGGTCCATGGAAGTCATTTTAGACATCCAGAGAGTGGGGCCGGTCTTACCACCACCCTTAAGCCCAGAGGGCGTCACTCCTCGGGCATGAAATTCGGATTACCGGGGTCTATGGATGTCTCAACTTAGGTTTTGAACACATCCAGAGGGGAGGCCACCCAAACCATCCCCTTAGCCCGGAGGTGTGCACCTCCTCGGGCTTCAAATTCGAATCACCGGGGTCCATGGAAGTCATTTTAGACATCCAGAGAGTGGGGCCGGTCTTACCACCACTCTTAGCCCAGAGGGCGCCACTCCTCGGGCATGAAATTCGCATCACCGGGGTCCATGGAAGTCAGTTTAGACCTCCAGAGAGTGGGGCCGGTCTTACCACCACTCTTAAGCCCAGAGGGCGTCACTCCTCGGGCATGAAATTCGGATTACCGGGGTCTATGGATGTCTCAACTTAGGTTTTGAACACATCCAGAGGGGAGGCCACCCAAACCATCCCCTTAGCCCGGAGGTGTGCACCTCCTCGGGCTTGAAATTCGAATCACCGGGGTCCATGGAAGTCAGTTTAGACCTCCAGAGAGTGGGGCCGGTCTTACCACCACCCTTAAGCCCAGAGGGCGTCACTCCTCGGGCATGGAATTCGCATCAACGGGGTCTACGGATGTCTCGACTTAGGTTTTGAACACATCCAGGGAAGCAGAGCGGACATTCCCATTATTTCAAGCCCATCGGGAAGCCACTCCTTTGGGCATAGCGTTTCGCATCGCTGTTACCCAAACTTACGTCTGATTTAATGCCTCCCTAATATCCCGACGGCACCAGGCTGAGAAACCATATGCCCACAGGATTAGAGGCGTCTGAACCCCTTTCGCATAGCCGACAACGATGAACCTCCCTCGGACTCGCTACGAGGCTTGAGGAGGGTCCTGATTCTCTTAAAATCTCAGGTGAGGGACTTAGAAAATATTCACTTTAAAACCACAGACCTCCAGAGGAGAGACCGGGCTTATCACAACCTTAGCCCAGAAGGCACCACTCTTCGGGCATGTCACTTCGCATCACCGGGGTCCATGGAAGTCTCGACTTAGGTTTTGAACGCATCCAGAGGGTGGGAGCCGGACTTACCACCACCCTTAGCCCAGAGGGCGTCACTCCTCGGGCATAAAATTCGGATAACCGGGGTCCATGGAAGTCAATTTTGACCTCCAGAGAGGGGGGGGGCCTGGCTTACCACCACCCTAAGCCCAGAGGGCGTCACTCCTCGGGCATGAAATACGCTACACCGGGGTCCATGGAAGTCAGTTTAGACCTCCAGAGAGGGGGGGGGCCGGGCTTACCACCACCCTTAGCCCAGAGGGCACCACTCCTCGGGCTTGAAATTCGCATCACCGGGGTCCATGGAAGTCTCGACTTAGGTTTTGGAAACCTCCAGAGGGGGGGCTGCACTTACCACCACCCTTAGCCCAGAGGTTCATCACTCCTCGGGCATGAAATTCGGATAACCGGGGTCCATGGAAGTCAGTTTAGACCTCCAGAGAGTGGGGCCGGGCTTACCACCACCCTAAGCCCAGAGGGCGTCACTCCTCGGGCATGAAATTCAGATAACCGGGGTCCATGGAAGTCAGTTTAGACCTCCAGAGAGTGGGGCCGGGCTTACCACCACCCTAAGCCCAGAGGGCGTCACTCCTCGGGCATGAAATTCGGATAACCGGGGTCCATGGAAGTCTCGACTTAGGTTTTGGAGACCTCCAGAGGGGGGGCCGGGCATACCACCACCCTTAGCCCAGAGGGCGTCACTCCTCGGGCATGAAATACGCTATACCGGGGTCCATGGAAGTCAGTTTTGACCTCCAGAGAGGGGGGGCCTGGCTTACCACCACCCTAGCCGAGAGGGCGTCACTCCTCGGGCATGAAATTCGCTTCACCGGGGTCCATGGAAGTCATTTTAGACCTCCAGAGAGGGGGGGCTGCACTTACCACCACCCTAGCCGAGAGGGCGTCACTCCTCGGGCATGAAATTCGGATCACCGGGGTCCATGGAAGTCAGTTTAGACCTCCAGAGAGTGGGGCCGGGCTTACCACCACCCTAAGCCCAGAGGGCGTCACTCCTCGGGCATGAAATTCGGATAACCGGGGTCCATGGAAGTCTCGACTTAGGTTTTGGAGACCTCCAGAGGGGGGGCCGGGCATACCACCACCCTTAGCCCAGAGGGCGTCACTCCTCGGGCATGAAATACGCTTAACCGGGGTCCATGGAAGTCAATCTAGACCTCCAGAGAGGGGGGGCCGGGCTTACCACCACCCTTAGCCCAGAGGGCATCACTCCTCGGGCATGAAATTCGCATCACCGGGGTCCATGGAAGTCAGTTTAGACCTCCAGAGGGGGGGCTGAGCATACCACCACCCTTAGCCCAGAGGTGTGCTCCTCATCGGGCATGAAATACGCTTCACCGGGGTCCATGGAAGTCATTCGAGACCTCCAGAGGGGGGGCCGGGCATACCACCACCCTTAGCCCAGAGGTGAGTCACTCCTCGGGCATCAAATTCGCATCACCGGGGTCCATGGAAGTCAGTTTAGACCTCCAGAGGGGGGGCTGAGCATACCACCACCCTTAGCCCAGAGGTGTGCTCCTCATCGGGCATGAAATACGCTTCACCGGGGTCCATGGAAGTCATTCGAGACCTCCAGAGGGGGGGCCGGGCATACCACCACCCTTAGCCCAGAGGTGAGTCACTCCTCGGGCATCAAATTCGCATCACCGGGGTCCATGGAAGTCAGTTTAGACCTCCAGAGGGGGGGCTGAGCATACCACCACCCTTAGCCCAGAGGTGTGCTCCTCATCGGGCATGAAATACGCTTCACCGGGGTCCATGGAAGTCATTCGAGACCTCCAGAGGGGGGGCCGGGCATACCACCACCCTTAGCCCAGAGGTGAGTCACTCCTCGGGCATCAAATTCGCATCACCGGGGTCCATGGAAGTCAGTTTAGACCTCCAGAGGGGGGGCTGAGCATACCACCACCCTTAGCCCAGAGGTGTGCTCCTCATCGGGCATGAAATACGCTTCACCGGGGTCCATGGAAGTCATTCGAGACCTCCAGAGGGGGGGCTGGGCATACCACCACCCTTAGCCCAGAGGTGAGTCACTCCTCGGGCATCAAATTCGCATCACCGGGGTCCATGGAAGTCAGTTTAAACATCCAGAGGGGGGGGGCCGAGCATACCACCACCCTTAGCCCAGAGGTGTGCTCCTCATCGGGCATCAAATTCGCATCACCGGGGTCCATGGAAGTCATTCGAGACCTCCAGAGGGGGGGCCGAGTATACCACCACCCTTAGCCCAGAGGTGAGTCACTCCTCGGGCATCAAATTCGCATCACCGGGGTCCATGGAAGTCAGTTTAGACCTCCAGAGGGGGGGCCGAGCATACCACCACCCTTAGCCCAGAGGTGAGTCACTCCTCGGGCATCAAATTCGCATCACCGGGGTCCATGGAAGTCAGTTTAAACATCCAGAGGGGGGGGCCGAGCATACCACCACCCTTAGCCCAGAGGTGTGCTCCTCATCGGGCATCAAATTCGCATCACCGGGGTCCATGGAAGTCAGTTTAGACCTCCAGAAAGGGGGGCCGAACCTACCACCAACCTTAGCCCAGAGGGCGTCACTCCTCGGGCTTCAAACTCCCATCGCCGGGGTCCCATGGAAGTCTCGACTTAGGTTTTGAACCGTTCCGGGGTCACCTCCAGTGAGATAACGCGGAAATCTCACTATATTCATGCCCACAGGCGAACCAGAGCCTTGGGCTTGTCATAGTTACATACGGTGTACCCAAACTTTCGTCTTTTCTAAAGGAACCCTAATGTCCTGACGGCACCGCACTGGAAACCCCCATGCCCTCTGAATTTTTACCTCTCCGAGGTGCTCCGTTTTGGGCTTGCTACCTAGGGCGAAGAGGGTCAGAAATTTTTCTAAGTCCTACTTTAAAACGTCCCACTGGGAGAACACTAGGGTTAGCACTTTGCCAAAAAATCACGGCTGAATGCAATTTTCACGCCTCGCACCCTTTGTTCGTTTAGATTTAACAAAAAAATCAACCGACCCCCCTTTTTAACAACGCTTTGCCGAATTTAGCTCACTTTTCCCGGCCTGGAATATCTCACGCTTGCCCCCCACGGTACTTACCTCCGGGGAAGACACCCCCGTCGCTGCCAACGCCCATGCCCGGCCCAGGCTCACCCGACTCGGCCTCGCTCGCTCCATCGCCCGCTCCAAACCTCCGGGGAGAAGACCCCCATCGCCGCCAACGCCCATGCCCGGCCCAGGCTCACCCGACTCGGCCTCGCTCGCTACATCGCCCCGCTCCAAACCTCCGGGGCTGGACCTCCACCAACCCAGCGCACCTCTCGAACCTATCCGGCCCACACTTAAGCACTCCTCCTCGGACTAAACCATCCAGCCCGCGCCGCTGGAACGAGCGCCCACTGGAAGACCTGAGCCTCAAACCCGCGTGCATTGCGGTTCTCTATCTCCCCGGGCTCGGAGCACTTTTCTCGGCCATGGGACCTCCAGGGGGGGCCCTTCATGGCTCCGTCAATATTCCTTTAAGTCTCACTCCGCCCACTGGAAGACCCGAGCCCCAAACCCGCGCGCTTTACGGTTCTCTATCTCCCCGGGCTCGGGGCACTTTTCTCGGCCATGGGACCTCCAGGGGGGGCCCCTCATGGCTCCGTCATCATTCCTCTAAGTCTCATTCCGCCCACTGCGATACCCGAGGCCTTTAACCGCGGCGTTCACGGTTCTCTATCACCCCGGGCTCGGGGCACTTTTCTCGGCCATGGGACCTCCAGGGGAGGCCCTTCCTGGCTCCGTCATCATTCCTCTAAGTCTCATTCCGCCCACTGCGATACCCGAGGTCTTTAACCGCGGCGTTCACGGTTCTCTATCACCCCGGGCTCGGAGCACTTTTCTCGGCCATGGGACCTCCAGGGGAGGCCCCTCATGGCTCCGTCATCATTCCTCTAAGTCTCATTCCGCCCACTGCGATACCCGAGGTCTTTAACCGCGGCGTTCACGGTTCTCTATCACCCCGGGCTCGGAGCACTTTTCTCGGCCATGGGACCTCCAGGGGAGGCCCCTCATGGCTCCGTCATCATTCCTCTAAGTCTCATTCCGCCCACTGCGATACCCGAGGTCTTTAACCGCGGCGTTCACGGTTCTCTATCACCCCGGGCTCGGAGCACTTTTCTCGGCCATGGGACCTCCAGGGGAGGCCCCTCATGGCTCCGTCATCATTCCTCTAAGTC
>NW_027101324.1:3114108-3119108 GCF_029633855.1 Hoplias malabaricus
GTGATAAGGCTTGCCCCGGAGCCTACCACTGGTGCTAAGACTCCCATAAGCCTCTGGATCTCTGCAGAGTCCCAGAGTCCCAGAGTCCCAGAGTCCCAGAGTCCCAGAGCCCCAGGGACCCAGAGACCCAGAGCCCCAGAGCCCCAGAGCCCAAGAGCCCCAGAGTCCCAGGGACCCAGAGTCCCAGAGTCCCAGGGACCCAGAGGCCCAGGGACCCAGAGTCCCAGGGACCAAGAGACCCAGAGCCCCAGGGACCCAGAGTCCCAGGGACCCAGAGTCCCAGGGACCCAGAGACCCAGAGACCCAGAGCCCCAGGGACCCAGAGCCCCAGAGCCCCAGAGCCCCAGAGTCCCAGAGCACCAGAGCCCCAGAGCCCCAGAGTCCCAGGGACCAAGAGTCCCAGGGACCCAGAGACCCAGAGCCCCAGGGACCCAGAGACCCAGAGCCCCAGGGACCCAGAGACCCAGAGCCCCAGGGACCCAGAGCCCCAGAGCCCCAGAGCCCCAGAGTCCCAGAGTCCCAGAGTCCCAGAGCCCCAGAGCCCCAGAGCCCCAGAGACCCAGGGACCCAGAGCCCCAGAGTCCCAGAGCCCCAGAGCCCAAGAGCCCCAGGGACCCAGAGACCCAGAGACCCAGAGCCCCAGAGCCCCAGAGTCCCAGAGCCCCAGGGACCCAGAGACCCAGAGCCCCAGAGCCCCAGAGCCCCAGAGTCCCAGAGCCCCAGTGCCCCAGAGTCCCAGAGCCCCAGAGCCCCAGAGTCCCAGGGACCCAGAGTCCCAGAGCCCCAGGGACCCAGAGACCCAGAGCCCCAGAGCCCCAGAGACCCAGAGCCCCAGAGCCCCAGGGAACCAGAGCCCCAGAGTCCCAGGGACCCAGAGACCCAGAGACCCAGAGCCCCAGGGACCCAGAGCCCCAGAGTCCCAGGGACCCAGAGCCCCAGAGCCCCAGGGACCCAGGGACCCAGAGCCCCAGAGCCCCAGAGTCCAAGAGCCCCAGAGTCCCAGGGACCCAGAGACCCAGAGCCCCAGAGCCCCAGAGTCCCAGGGACCCAGAGCCCCAGAGCCCCAGGGACCCAGAGCCCCAGAGCCCCAGAGTCCCAGAGCCCCAGAGCCCCAGGGACCCAGAGACCCAGAGTCCCAGGGACCCAGAGCCCCAGAGCCCCAGGGACCCAGGGACCCAGAGCCCCAGAGCCCCAGAGTCCCAGGGACCCAGAGCCCCAGAGCCCCAGGGACCCAGAGCCCCAAAGCCCCAGAGTCCCAGGGACCCAGAGCCCCAGAGCCCCAGGGACCCAGAGCCCCAGAGCCCCAGAGCCCCAGGGACCCAGGGACCCAGAGTCCCAGGGACCCAGAGACCCAGAGCCCCAGAGACCCAGAGACCCAGAGACCCAGAGCCCCAGAGTCCCAGAGCCCCAGGGACCCAGAGCCCCAGAGTCCCAGGGACCCAGAGACCCAGAGCCCCAGGGACCCAGAGCCCCAGAGCCCCAGAGTCCCAGGGACCCAGAGACCCAGAGCCACAGAGCCCAGGGACCCAGGGACCCAGAGCCCCAGAGCCCCAGAGTCCCAGAGCCCCAGAGTCCCAGAGCCCCAGAGTCCCAGAGCCCCAGGGACCCAGAGCCCCAGAGTCCCAGGGACCCAGAGTCCCAGGGACCCAGAGCCCCAGAGCCCCAGAGTCCCAGAGCCCCAGAGCCCCAGAGCCCCAGGGACCCAGAGCCCCAGGGACCCAGAGCCCCAGAGTCCCAGGGACCCAGAGACCCAGAGCCCCAGGGACCCAGAGCCCCAGAGCCCCAGAGTCCCAGGGACCCAGAGACCCAGAGCCCCAGAGCCCCAGAGCCCCAGGGACCCAGGGACCCAGAGTCCCAGGGACCCAGAGACCCAGAGCCCCAGAGCCCCAGAGCCCCAGAGTCCCAGGGACCCAGAGCCCCAAGGACCCAGGGACCCAGAGTCCCAGGGACCCAGAGTCCCAGGGACCCAGAGACCCAGGGACCCAGAGTCCCAGAGTCCCAGAGTCCCAGGGACCCAGAGCCCCAGGGACCCAGAGCCCCAGGGACCCAGGGACCCAGGGACCCAGAGACCCAGAGCCCCAGGGACCCAGAGCCCCAGAGCCCCAGAGCCCCAGAGTCCCAGGGACCCAGGGACCCAGGGACCCAGGGACCCAGAGCCCCAGAGCCCCAGGGACCCAGAGTCCCAGGGACCCAGAGACCCAGAGCCCCAGGGACCCAGGGACCCAGGGACCCAGGGACCCAGGGACCCAGAGACCCAGAGCCCCAGAGCCCCAGGGACCCAGGGACCCAGGGACCCAGAGACCCAGAGCCCCAGGGACCCGGCGCACCGGTCGAACCTATCTGGCCCACACTTAAGCCCCCGCCCTCGGACTAAACCAATCAGCCTGCCCCGTCAAAAAAGATGCCCACTGGTAGACCTGGAACCTTAAAATATATTGGAAGTGGGATGGTTGCCCAATTGCTGTATAATATATTGCAAGTTCATCCTGCCCACTGGTGGACCTGGGAGCCAAAACGGCGCGCAATATATTGGAAGTGGGACGGTTGCGCAATCGCTGTACAATATATTGGAAGTGGGATGGTTGCCCAATTGCTGTATAATATATTGCAAGTTCATCCTGCCCACTGGTGGACCTGGGAGCCAAAACGGCGCGCAATATATTGGAAGTGGGACGGTTGAGCAATCGCTGTACAATATATTGGAAGTGGGTTGGTTGCCCAATTGCTGTACAATATATTGGAAGTGGGATGGTTGCCCAATTGCTGTATAATATATTGCAAGTTCATCCTGCCCACTGGTGGACCTGGGAGACAAAACGACGCGCAATATATTGGAAGTGGGACGGTTGCGCAATCGCTGTACAATATATTGGAAGTGGGATGGTTGCCCAATTGCTGTATAATGTATTGGAAGGACCCTCCGTCAAATCTCAAAGTTCATTCTGCCCACTGGTGGACCTGGGAGACAAAACGCCGCACAATATATTGAAAGTGGGATGGTTGCCCAATTGCTGTACAATACATGGGAAGTGGGATGGTTGTCCAGTTCATTACACCCTCATCCTGGGCCTCTGATTAGGCTTGCCCCGGAGCTTACCACCGGTGCCTACCTCCAGGGGCTTATTCACCCCAACGCCCTGGTCCCCTAACCCGGCATGAATTTCACCAAGGGTCCCCTACCTCCGGGGCTCCCTATCAGCCAATACATTAAGAACACCTCATCCTGGGCCTCTGATAAGGCTTGCCCCGGAGTTTACCACCGGGGCCTACCTCCGGGGCCTAATTAAACCCAACGCCCTGGTTCCCTGAACGGGCCTTATTCAAACAACCTCTCCGCCGCCTAAGCTCCGGAGCTTCCTTTTGGCTCCCAGAGGCCCAGAGGCCCAGGCTCCCAGAGGCCCAGAGGCCCAGGCTACCAGAGGCCCAGGCTACCAGAGGCCCAGAGGCCCAGAGCCCCAGAGGCCCAGAGACCCAGGCTACCAGAGGCCCAGAGGCCCAGAGGCCCAGAGGCCCAGAGACCCAGAGGCCCAGAGTCCCAGAGACCCAGAGACCCAGAGGCCCATAGACCCAGAGACCCAGAGGCCCAGAGACCCAGAGACCCAGAGCCCCGGGGACCCAGAGACCCAGAGACCCAGAGCCCCAGAGCCCCAGAGTCCCAGGGACCCAGAGCCCCAGAGCCCCGGGGACCCAGAGCCCCAGAGCCCCGGGGACCCAGAGACCCAGAGCCCCAGAGACCCAGAGCCCCAGAGGCCCAGAGCCCCAGAGGCCCAGAGGCCCAGAGGCCCAGAGACCCAGAGGCCCAGAGTCCCAGAGACCCAGAGACCCAGAGACCCAGAGGCCCAGAGTCCCAGAGACCCAGAGACCCAGAGACCCAGAGGCCCAGAGTCCCAGAGACCCAGAGACCCAGAGACCCAGAGACCCAGGGCCCCAGGGCCCCAGAGACCCAGAGACCCAGAGACCCAGAGTCCCAGAGTCCCAGAGCCCCAGGGACCCAGAGCCCCAGAGCCCCGGGGACCCAGAGCCCCAGAGCCCCGGGGACCCAGAGACCCAGAGCCCCAGAGTCCCAGAGTCCCAGGGACCCAGAGCCCCAGAGCCCCAGAGACCCAGGGACCCAGGGACCCAGAGCCCCGGGGACCCAGAGCCCCAGAGCCCCGGGGACCCAGAGACCCAGAGCCCCAGGGACCCAGAGGCCCAGAGGCCCAGAGGCCCAGAGTCCCAGAGTCCCAGAGACCCAGAGCCCCAGAGCCCCAGAGCCCCAGAGGCCCAGAGCCCCAGAGCCCCAGAGACCCAGAGCCCCAGAGCCCCAGAGACCCAGAGCCCCAGAGCCCCAGAGACCCAGAGCCCCAGAGCCCCGGGGACCCAGAGCCCCAGAGCCCGGGGACCCAGAGACCCAGAGCCCCAGAGCCCCAGGGACCCAGAGCCCCAGAGTCCCAGAGCCCCAGAGCCCCGGGGACCCAGAGCCCCAGAGCCCCGGGGACCCAGAGACCCAGAGCCCCAGAGTCCCAGGGACCAAGAGCCCCAGAGCCCCGGGGACCCAGAGCCCCAGAGACCCAGAGCCCCAGGGACCCAGAGACCCAGAGACCCAGAGCCCCAGAGTCCCAGAGACCCAGAGCCCCAGAGTCCCAGGGACCAAGAGCCCCAGAGCCCCGGGGACCCAGAGCCCCAGGCTACCAGAGGCCCAGGCTCCCAGAGGCCCAGAGGCCCAGAGGCCCAGAGGCCCAGAGGCCCAGGCTACCAGAGGCCCAGGCTACCAGAGGCCCAGAGGCCCAGAGCCCCAGAGCCCCAGAGCCCCAGAGACCCAGAGGCCCAGAGACCCAGAGACCCAGAGTCCCAGAGACCCAGAGACCCAGGCTACCAGAGGCCCAGAGGCCCAGAGGCCCAGGCTACCAGAGGCCCAGGCTTCCAGAGGCCCAGAGAAATTTTATTTATATTTGATTTGGACATTTTACGCTCTTTCTGGACCCTTAGACCCTCCCCCAAGCTTTGGGCGGGACTTTAGA
>NW_027101324.1:3124108-3134108 GCF_029633855.1 Hoplias malabaricus
ACAATCAAGCCTTCAACGATCAATGGTTTTTTGGGTTTAACTACCCGGCGGGCGGCTCCGGCGCCACTCTTCCCCCCGCGAACGGGAGGGGCGGACCGGGGTACCTATGCACCTAAGGCGGTCCTCGCATAACCCCGAGTTCCGAAGCCGGCTCGCTACGTCCACCCACCCGGAGGGGGGAGAGACTCACGTCGGCCGACGACGAAAGGTACGAGGCTTCTGCGGTCCATACCTTGAAGGTACCCGCCGGGGGGGAGGTTCGGCCTCTCGAGTCCGACTCGACAACCGGCACGGACGGCGGGCGCCGACCGCGGCCAGGTCACCGTTATTGATCCTTCCGCAGGTTCCCCTACGAAAACCTTGTTACGACTTTTACTCCCTCTAGATGTCCGGGTTCGATCGACTTCCCATCGCCCGGAGGCGACCCCCGTTCGAGGGCCGCCCCGGGGACGGTCCGAGGACCTCACCGAGGCATCCGATCGGTAGTAGCGACGGGCGGTGTGTACAAAGGGCAGGGACTTAATCGACGCGGGCTGGTGACCCGCGCCTACTTGGAATTCCTCGTTCGAGGGGAATAGTTGCAATCCCCTGTCCCCAGCGGGGAATGGCGTTCATAGGATTGCCCGCACCTCTCGGCGTAGGGTAACTTACATGTTGAACCAGCCATTGTAGCTCACGTGCGACCCCGGACTTCTAAGGGCATCACAGACCTGTTATTGCTCCATTTCTCAAGTGGCTTCTGTGCCACAAATCGCTCTAAGAAGTTTAGCCACCGACCGCTGATTCCCACCGGGCGAACCCCAACCTTCAGGCCCGCGGTAAGCGGGAGGGCACCGGGGAGGGGAGAGGGAAGGCGAAGGCGAAGGACGGACAACCCACACCCGGAGAGCGGAACGAGGTGCGGACGGCATCGGGGAGGGAACCGAACGCGAAGGGGAGAGGCCGGAGCCACCCACTCGACGCAGAACTGAACCCCCGTCAACCGCATCACCTCCCCGAACCGATCCGGGGTAGAACCGGACCCCCGCCGAAACCCCCAACACCCCCACCCCGATGGGGACCCCCCGCGAACGGGGACCTTCGGGGATAGAGTCCGACCCAGGAGAGGGGCCGTGTAACTACTTAAAGGATGGGATCTCGTTCGTTACCGGAATTGACCAGACGAATCGCTCCACGAACTACCAACGGCCATGCACCACCACCCACAGAATCGAGAAAGAGCCGTCAATCTGTCAATCCTTACCGTGTCCGGGCCGGGTTAGGTTCCCCGCGTTGAGTCAAATTAAGCCGCAAGCTCCACTCCTGGTGGTGCCCTTCCGTCAATTCCTTTAAGTTTCAGCTTTGCAACCGTACTCCCCCCAGAGCCCAAAGACTCGTGGTTTCCCGGACGCTGCCCGGCGGGTCATAGTCGTTAACCCAACGCCGCCGGATCGCGGGTCGGCATAGTTTACGGTCGGAACTACGACGGTACCTGATCGTCTTCGATCCTCCGACTTTCGTTCTTGATTAATGAAAACATTCTTGGCAAATGCCTTCGCTTTTGTCCGTCCCGCACCGGTCTACGAATTTCACCTCTCTCGGTGCGGTACGAATGCCCCCGGCCGTCCCTCTTAATCATGACCTTTGGTCCGTCAAACCCACGAAATAGGACCAAGAGAGCGGTCGGATACCCCCCCGGCTCGGGGAACCGTGCGGCGGCCAGAAAACGGCCCCGCCCGGCCGCCTCGCCGAAGAGCTCCGACTCGCCCCCCATGGGAAGGCCTTATTCCATTATTCCTAGCTCAGTCCATTCAAGGCACGCTTCGGCCTGCTTTGAGCACTCTGTTTTGTTCAAAGTAAACGCACCGGACCCTTCCGCCCCCCACGTATTCAACCGCGGCGGACGACCCAGCTAAGGGCCTCTCCGCGGAGGAAGGGAGCAGAGGACACCGGATGAGTAGGGACAAGGTCCCGCGACCTCCACCCAGAGACCCGCGGGGGGTCCCCAACCCCCCCGGAGAGGGGCAGCTTCCCACCGCGAAGTCCGGACGGGCAGAGGCCCGGCAGCCGGGACCCGTCCCCGGATCCAACTACGAGCTTTTTAACTGCAGCAACGTTAACATACGCTATTGGAGCTGGAATTACCGCGGCTGCTGGCACCAGACTTGCCCTCCAATGGGTCCTCACCCACGGACGTAGATTGAGTTCATTTCGGTCCCGAAACCTTCAAACGGGGCCTCGCACCGATATTTTTCGTCACTACCTCCCCGTGTCGGGAATGGGTAATTTGCGCGCCTGCTGCCTTCCTTGGATGTGGTAGCCGTTTCTCAGGCTCCCTCTCCGGAATCGAACCCAGATTCCCCGTTACCCGTGGTCACCACACGTAGTCCCGTAGACTACCGTCGAAAGTTGATAGGGCAGACACTCGAATGAGACGTCGCCGCCCCGAAGGGCTCTGCGATCGGCCAAAGGTTATCTAGAGTCACCAAAGCGGACCCGACCGGAGTCGGGAGGGGGTTTTTTGGTTCTGATAAATGCACGTATCCGTGGGGGGCGCCGAGGGGGGAAGGTGAACCAGTCACCGACCACCTCGAAACGGCACCCCCACTTCCAACGCTTCGTTTGCATGTATTAGCTCTGGAATTACCACAGTTATACCAAGTAACGTGTGGAGCGATCAAAGGAACCATAACTGATTTAATGAGCCATTCGCAGTTTCACTGTACCAACGCCCGTGTGTACTTAGACTTGCATGGCTTAATCTTTGAGACAAGCATATGATACTGGCAGGATCAACCAGGCCGATCCCTCTGGTACTCAAACCCGGCTTGGGGAAAGAGAGAGAGTCGGTGGTGCGTGGAACTCGACCCCCCGAAGGAGGAAGAGACGCGCACCGCGGAAAGGCTTTTCGAACGAGACCCCCCGGAGGTGGGTCTGCAATCGGGGGTTTGACTACTTGGAAAATGTACGATTCAAGGCCCGGACGGTGCAGGCTAGGGGCCGGTTCCTTCCCTCAATAGGATCCCGACCCTAAGGCACCACCGACTCGGACCTTTTAACGGACCCAAACTGCGGTGGAAATTAGACCGACGGATCGGCTAAGTCTCCCTCGGAACGATTCTGGGACAAGCGGACCCCCTGTTACGGGGGGTCCACGAGCCATGGAGGCTGGAGCACGTGGCGGGGAGGATCGTTCTAAAAGCCGGTATTATTTCGGATTAGAAGCCTGCCCCTGGTGCTCCGGGTATGCCGCATTTCGAACGGGCGTAAAGGACGTCCGTTTAAGGGAAGAGAATGGAAGAGAATTTCCTGGCCCCCTCAAAGCGCGAGGAGGTCGGCATAGGTTTTACGGTACGCCCCCCCCGGAGCCGTCTGATGTTCAGAAGACGAAGGGTTTTGCCCCCAATCTCGTAAGGTCGAGGGCTCACCACCGAACTTCCAGCCGCGGTCCTTGGTAGGACCGATACGCGGACAAGCCGCAAAATCCTGGCCCCCTCGCAGTGCGAGGAGGTCGGCAAAGGTTTTACGATTCGCCCCCCGGAGCCTACGGTTAGTTTTCTCGATTTAAGAAGACGAAGGGGGTCGGGGCCCGGGAACCGTAAACCGAGCGCCTCTTCCCCTGCGAACTTCCAGCCGCGGTCCTTGGTAGGACCGATACGCGGACAAGCCGCAAATCCTGGCCCCCTCGCAGTGCGAGGAGGTCGGCAAAGGTTTTACGATTCGCCCCCCCGGAGCCTACGGTTAGTTTTCTCGATTTAAGAAGACGAAGGGGGTCGGGGCCCGGGAACCGTAAACCGAGCGCCTCTTCCCCTGCGAACTTCCAGCCGCGGTCCGTTTAAAAAGACCGATCCGTGACACCTCTAATGCGCTCTTTGCCTCCGGCCGTTTCCAGCGCGGGGGCCCGGTGGTGCGCTCCCAAGTCCCCGCGGAGGGGAAAATCTGGGAGATCCCACATTAGACCAAGCGGAACGCCGGTCTTCGCCTCGGGGGTTTGTATGCCCCTTTCGACTCGCGCACGGGCAAGAGTTAGGTTAGGAACGGGGACAACTGCCGGCGGGCGGCCCGTCGCACCCACCCCGCAAGTGGGCAGGTGGTCGGTGGCCTGTGGACCCGCCGCTCGGATTCGTTTATAGTAGGAACCATAACGGGGTACAACCCTCATACGCTCGACCCCCTCACGCCCAGAGAAGTGTTCACCTCCCTGGGCATATATCGAACGAATCATCGGGATTGAAGGGGAGGCCACCCAAACCATCCCCTTAGCCCAGAGGGGTGCCAGTCCTCGGGCTTCGGTATTCGCATCACCGGGGTCTATGGAGGTCTCGACTTAGGTTTTGAAAACCTCCAGAGGGGGGGCCGGATTAACCACCACCCTAGCCCAGAGGGGTGCCAGTCCTCGGGCTTCGGTATTCGCATCACCGGGGTCTATGGAGGTCTCGACTTAGGTTTTGAAAACCTCCAGAGGTGGGGCCGGATTAACCACCACCCTAGCCCAGAGGGGTGCCAGTCCTCGGGCATGTCACTTCGCATCACCGGGGTTCTATGGAGGTCTCGACTTAGGTTTTAAAAACCTCCAGAGGGTGGGGGCATATCTTATCCCCACCCTAGCCCAGAGGGGTGCCAGTCCTCGGGCATGTCATTTCGCATCACCGGGGTCTACGGAGGTCTCGACTTAGGTTTTGAAAACCTCCAGAGGGTGGGGGCATATCTTATCCCCACCCTAGCCCAGAGGGGTGCCAGTCCTCGGGCTTCGGTATTCGCATCACCGGGGTCTACGGAGGTCTCGACTTAGGTTTTGAAAACCTCCAGAGGGTGGGGCCTGACTTACCACCAACCCTTAGCCCAGAGGTGTGCCACTCCTCGGGCATGGAATTCGCATCAACGGGGTCTACGGATGTCTCGACTTAGGTTTTGAACACATCCAGGGAAGCAGAGCGGACATTCCCATTATTTCAAGCCCATCGGGAAGCCACTCCTTTGGGCATAGCGTTTCGCATCGCTGTTACCCAAACTTACGTCTGATTTAATGCCTCCCTAATATCCCGACGGCACCAGGCTGAGAAACCATATGCCCACAGGATTTGAGGCGTTGGAACCTCGTTCGCATAGCCGACAACGATGAACCTCCCTCGGACTCGCTACGAGGCTTGAGGAGGGTCCTGATTTTCTTAAAATCTCAGGTGAGGGACTTAGAAAATTTTCACTTTAAAACCACAGACCTCCAGAGGAGAGACCGGGCTTATCACAACCTTAGCCCAGAGGGCGTCACTCCTCGGGCATGTCACTTCGCATCACCGGGGGTCCATGGATGTCTCGACTTAGGTTTTGAACACATCCAGAAGGGGGGGCCGGATTAACCACCACCCTTAGCCCAGAGGGGTGCCAGTCCTCGGGCTTTAAATTCGCTTCGCCGGGGTCTATGGAAGTCATTTTTTAGACCTCCAGAGGGGAGGCAACCCAAACCATCCCCTTAGCCCAGAGGTGTGCCACTCCTCGGGCTTGTGTATTCGCATCACCGGGGTCCATGGAAGTCATTTTAGACATCCAGAGGGGAGGCCACCCTAACCATCCCCTTAGCCCAGAGGGGTGCCAGTCCTCGGGCTTTAAATTCGCTTCGCCGGGGTCTATGGAAGTCATTTTTAGACCTCCAGAGGGGAGGCAACCCAAACCATCCCCTTAGCCCAGAGGTGTGCCAATCCTCGGGCTTGTGTATTCGCATCACCGGGGTCCATGGAAGTCATTTTAGACATCCAGAGGGGAGGCCACCCTAACCATCCCCTTAGCCCAGAGGGGTGCCAGTCCTCGGGCTTTAAATTCGCTTCGCCGGGGTCTATGGAAGTCATTTTTAGACCTCCAGAGGGGAGGCAACCCAAACCATCCCCTTAGCCCAGAGGTGTGCCACTCCTCGGGCTTGTGTATTCGCATCACCGGGGTCCATGGAAGTCATTTTAGACATCCAGAGAGTGGGGCCGGTCTTACCACCACCCTTAAGCCCAGAGGGCGTCACTCCTCGGGCATGAAATTCGGATTACCGGGGTCTATGGATGTCTCAACTTAGGTTTTGAACACATCCAGAGGGGAGGCCACCCAAACCATCCCCTTAGCCCGGAGGTGTGCACCTCCTCGGGCTTCAAATTCGAATCACCGGGGTCCATGGAAGTCATTTTAGACATCCAGAGAGTGGGGCCGGTCTTACCACCACTCTTAGCCCAGAGGGCGCCACTCCTCGGGCATGAAATTCGCATCACCGGGGTCCATGGAAGTCAGTTTAGACCTCCAGAGAGTGGGGCCGGTCTTACCACCACTCTTAAGCCCAGAGGGCGTCACTCCTCGGGCATGAAATTCGGATTACCGGGGTCTATGGATGTCTCAACTTAGGTTTTGAACACATCCAGAGGGGAGGCCACCCAAACCATCCCCTTAGCCCGGAGGTGTGCACCTCCTCGGGCTTGAAATTCGAATCACCGGGGTCCATGGAAGTCAGTTTAGACCTCCAGAGAGTGGGGCCGGTCTTACCACCACCCTTAAGCCCAGAGGGCGTCACTCCTCGGGCATGGAATTCGCATCAACGGGGTCTACGGATGTCTCGACTTAGGTTTTGAACACATCCAGGGAAGCAGAGCAGACATTCCCATTATTTCAAGCCCATCGGGAAGCCACTCCTTTGGGCATAGCGTTTCGCATCGCTGTTACCCAAACTTACGTCTGATTTAATGCCTCCCTAATATCCCGACGGCACCAGGCTGAGAAACCATATGCCCACAGGATTAGAGGCGTCTGAACCCCTTTCGCATAGCCGACAACGATGAACCTCCCTCGGACTCGCTACGAGGCTTGAGGAGGGTCCTGATTCTCTTAAAATCTCAGGTGAGGGACTTAGAAAATATTCACTTTAAAACCACAGACCTCCAGAGGAGAGACCGGGCTTATCACAACCTTAGCCCAGAAGGCACCACTCTTCGGGCATGTCACTTCGCATCACCGGGGTCCATGGAAGTCTCGACTTAGGTTTTGAACGCATCCAGAGGGTGGGAGCCGGACTTACCACCACCCTTAGCCCAGAGGGCGTCACTCCTCGGGCATAAAATTCGGATAACCGGGGTCCATGGAAGTCAATTTTGACCTCCAGAGAGGGGGGGGGCCTGGCTTACCACCACCCTAAGCCCAGAGGGCGTCACTCCTCGGGCATGAAATACGCTACACCGGGGTCCATGGAAGTCAGTTTAGACCTCCAGAGAGGGGGGGCCGGGCTTACCACCACCCTTAGCCCGGAGGGCACCACTCCTCGGGCTTGAAATTCGCATCACCGGGGTCCATGGAAGTCTCGACTTAGGTTTTGGAAACCTCCAGAGGGGGGGCTGCACTTACCACCACCCTAAGCCCAGAGGGCGTCACTCCTCGGGCATGAAATACGCTATACCGGGGTCCATGGAAGTCCTTTTAGACCTCCAGAGAGGGGGGGGCCGGGCTTACCACCACCCTTAGCCCAGAGGGCACCACTCCTCGGGCTTGAAATTCGCATCACCGGGGTCCATGGAAGTCTCGACTTAGGTTTTGGAAACCTCCAGAGGGGGGGCTGCACTTACCACCACCCTTAGCCCAGAGGTTCATCACTCCTCGGGCATGAAATTCGGATAACCGGGGTCCATGGAAGTCAGTTTAGACCTCCAGAGAGTGGGGCCGGGCTTACCACCACCCTAAGCCCAGAGGGCGTCACTCCTCGGGCATGAAATTCAGATAACCGGGGTCCATGGAAGTCAGTTTAGACCTCCAGAGAGTGGGGCCGGGCTTACCACCACCCTAAGCCCAGAGGGCGTCACTCCTCGGGCATGAAATTCGGATAACCGGGGTCCATGGAAGTCTCGACTTAGGTTTTGGAGACCTCCAGAGGGGGGGCCGGGCATACCACCACCCTTAGCCCAGAGGGCGTCACTCCTCGGGCATGAAATACGCTATACCGGGGTCCATGGAAGTCAGTTTTGACCTCCAGAGAGGGGGGGCCTGGCTTACCACCACCCTAGCCGAGAGGGCGTCACTCCTCGGGCATGAAATTCGCTTCACCGGGGTCCATGGAAGTCATTTTAGACCTCCAGAGAGGGGGGGCTGCACTTACCACCACCCTAGCCGAGAGGGCGTCACTCCTCGGGCATGAAATTCGGATCACCGGGGTCCATGGAAGTCAGTTTAGACCTCCAGAGAGTGGGGCCGGGCTTACCACCACCCTAAGCCCAGAGGGCGTCACTCCTCGGGCATGAAATTCGGATAACCGGGGTCCATGGAAGTCTCGACTTAGGTTTTGGAGACCTCCAGAGGGGGGGCCGGGCATACCACCACCCTTAGCCCAGAGGGCGTCACTCCTCGGGCATGAAATACGCTTAACCGGGGTCCATGGAAGTCAATCTAGACCTCCAGAGAGGGGGGGCCGGGCTTACCACCACCCTTAGCCCAGAGGGCATCACTCCTCGGGCATGAAATTCGCATCACCGGGGTCCATGGAAGTCAGTTTAGACCTCCAGAGGGGGGGCTGAGCATACCACCACCCTTAGCCCAGAGGTGTGCTCCTCATCGGGCATGAAATACGCTTCACCGGGGTCCATGGAAGTCATTCGAGACCTCCAGAGGGGGGGCCGGGCATACCACCACCCTTAGCCCAGAGGTGAGTCACTCCTCGGGCATCAAATTCGCATCACCGGGGTCCATGGAAGTCAGTTTAGACCTCCAGAGGGGGGGCTGAGCATACCACCACCCTTAGCCCAGAGGTGTGCTCCTCATCGGGCATGAAATACGCTTCACCGGGGTCCATGGAAGTCATTCGAGACCTCCAGAGGGGGGGCCGGGCATACCACCACCCTTAGCCCAGAGGTGAGTCACTCCTCGGGCATCAAATTCGCATCACCGGGGTCCATGGAAGTCAGTTTAGACCTCCAGAGGGGGGGCTGAGCATACCACCACCCTTAGCCCAGAGGTGTGCTCCTCATCGGGCATGAAATACGCTTCACCGGGGTCCATGGAAGTCATTCGAGACCTCCAGAGGGGGGGCCGGGCATACCACCACCCTTAGCCCAGAGGTGAGTCACTCCTCGGGCATCAAATTCGCATCACCGGGGTCCATGGAAGTCAGTTTAGACCTCCAGAGGGGGGGCTGAGCATACCACCACCCTTAGCCCAGAGGTGTGCTCCTCATCGGGCATGAAATACGCTTCACCGGGGTCCATGGAAGTCATTCGAGACCTCCAGAGGGGGGGCCGGGCATACCACCACCCTTAGCCCAGAGGTGAGTCACTCCTCGGGCATCAAATTCGCATCACCGGGGTCCATGGAAGTCAGTTTAGACCTCCAGAGGGGGGGCTGAGCATACCACCACCCTTAGCCCAGAGGTGTGCTCCTCATCGGGCATGAAATACGCTTCACCGGGGTCCATGGAAGTCATTCGAGACCTCCAGAGGGGGGGCTGGGCATACCACCACCCTTAGCCCAGAGGTGAGTCACTCCTCGGGCATCAAATTCGCATCACCGGGGTCCATGGAAGTCAGTTTAAACATCCAGAGGGGGGGGGCCGAGCATACCACCACCCTTAGCCCAGAGGTGTGCTCCTCATCGGGCATCAAATTCGCATCACCGGGGTCCATGGAAGTCATTCGAGACCTCCAGAGGGGGGGCCGAGTATACCACCACCCTTAGCCCAGAGGTGAGTCACTCCTCGGGCATCAAATTCGCATCACCGGGGTCCATGGAAGTCAGTTTAGACCTCC
The DNA here is from genome assembly GCF_029633855.1 of Hoplias malabaricus. Classification (NCBI taxonomy): domain Eukaryota; kingdom Metazoa; phylum Chordata; class Actinopteri; order Characiformes; family Erythrinidae; genus Hoplias; species Hoplias malabaricus. The sequence goes on from NW_027101324.1 coordinate 3,133,840, forward strand.
AGAGGGGGGGCCGAGCATACCACCACCCTTAGCCCAGAGGTGAGTCACTCCTCGGGCATCAAATTCGCATCACCGGGGTCCATGGAAGTCAGTTTAAACATCCAGAGGGGGGGGCCGAGCATACCACCACCCTTAGCCCAGAGGTGTGCTCCTCATCGGGCATCAAATTCGCATCACCGGGGTCCATGGAAGTCAGTTTAGACCTCCAGAAAGGGGGGCCGAACCTACCACCAACCTTAGCCCAGAGGGCGTCACTCCTCGGGCTTCAA
>NW_027101324.1:3139108-3146608 GCF_029633855.1 Hoplias malabaricus
CAACCATCCCACTTCCAATATATTAGACAGCAACTGGACAACCATCCCACTTCCAATATATTTGACACCATCAGAATATATTGCAATTGGACAACCATCCCACTTCCAATATATTAGACAGCAACTGGACAACCATCCCACTTCCAATATATTAGACAGCAACTGGACAACCATCCCACTTCCAATATATTTGACACCATCAGAATATATTGCAATTGGACAACCATCCCACTTCCAATATATTAGACAGCAACTGGACAACCATCCCACTTCCAATATATTTGACACCATCAGAATATATTGCAATTGGACAACCATCCCACTTCCAATATATTTGACAGCAATTGGACAACCATCCCACTTCCAATATATTTGACACAAGTCAAATATATTGCAATTGGGATCCCAATTCACATATATTTGACACAAGTCAAATATATTGCAAATGGGATCCCAATTCACATATATTTGACACAAGTCAAATATATTACAATTGGGATCCCAATTCACATATATTTGACACAAGTCAAATATATTGCAATTGGGATCCCAATTCACATATATTTGACACAAGTCAAATATATTACAATTGGGATCCCAATTCACATATATTTGACACAAGTCAAATATATTGCAATTGGGATCCCAATTCACATATATTTGACTTGTGTCAAATATATTGCAATTGGGATCCCGATTCACATATATTTGACACAAGTCAAATATATTGCAATTGGGATCCCAATTCACATATATTTGACACAAGTCAAATATATTGCAATTGGGATCCCGATTCACATATATTTGACACAAGTCAAATATATTGCAAATGGGATCCCAATTCACATATATTTGACACAAGTCAAATATATTGCAATTGGGATCCCAATTCACATATATTTGACTTGTGTCAAATATATTGCAATTGGGATCCCGATTCACATATATTTGACACAAGTCAAATATATTGCAATTGGGATCCCAATTCACATATATTTGACACAAGTCAAATATATTGCATTTGGGATCCCGATTCACATATATTTGACACAAGTCAAATATATTGCAAATGGGATCCCAATTCACATATATTTGACACAAGTCAAATATATTGCAATTGGGATCCCAATTCACATATATTTGACTTGTGTCAAATATATTGCAATTGGGATCACAATTGCAAATTATATCTTACCCAGAGCCCCAGGCTCCCAGAAGGGAGCTGGGCTGTGATAAGGCTTGCCCCGGAGCCTACCACTGGTGCTAAGACTCCCATAAGCCTCTGGATCTCTGCAGAGTCCCAGAGTCCCAGAGTCCCAGAGTCCCAGAGCCCCAGGGACCCAGAGACCCAGAGCCCCAGAGCCCCAGAGCCCAAGAGCCCCAGAGTCCCAGGGACCCAGAGTCCCAGAGTCCCAGGGACCCAGAGTCCCAGGGACCCAGAGTCCCAGGGACCAAGAGACCCAGAGCCCCAGGGACCCAGAGTCCCAGGGACCCAGAGTCCCAGGGACCCAGAGACCCAGAGACCCAGAGCCCCAGGGACCCAGAGCCCCAGAGCCCCAGAGCCCCAGAGTCCCAGAGCACCAGAGCCCCAGAGCCCCAGAGTCCCAGGGACCAAGAGTCCCAGGGACCCAGAGACCCAGAGCCCCAGGGACCCAGAGACCCAGAGCCCCAGGGACCCAGAGACCCAGAGCCCCAGGGACCCAGAGCCCCAGAGCCCCAGAGCCCCAGAGTCCCAGAGTCCCAGAGTCCCAGAGCCCCAGAGACCCAGGGACCCAGAGCCCCAGAGTCCCAGAGCCCCAGAGCCCAAGAGCCCCAGGGACCCAGAGACCCAGAGCCCCAGAGCCCCAGAGCCCCAGAGTCCCAGAGCCCCAGTGCCCCAGAGTCCCAGAGCCCCAGAGCCCCAGAGTCCCAGGGACCCAGAGTCCCAGAGCCCCAGGGACCCAGAGACCCAGAGCCCCAGAGCCCCAGAGACCCAGAGCCCCAGAGCCCCAGGGAACCAGAGCCCCAGAGTCCCAGGGACCCAGAGACCCAGAGACCCAGAGCCCCAGGGACCCAGAGCCCCAGAGTCCCAGGGACCCAGAGCCCCAGAGCCCCAGGGACCCAGGGACCCAGAGCCCCAGAGCCCCAGAGTCCCAGAGCCCCAGAGTCCCAGGGACCCAGAGACCCAGAGCCCCAGAGCCCCAGAGTCCCAGGGACCCAGAGCCCCAGAGCCCCAGGGACCCAGAGCCCCAGAGCCCCAGAGTCCCAGAGCCCCAGAGCCCCAGGGACCCAGGGACCCAGAGTCCCAGGGACCCAGAGCCCCAGAGCCCCAGGGACCCAGGGACCCAGAGCCCCAGAGCCTCAGAGACCCAGAGCCCCAGAGACCCAGAGACCCAGAGCCCCAGAGTCCCAGAGCCCCAGGGACCCAGAGCCCCAGAGTCCCAGGGACCCAGAGACCCAGAGCCCCAGGGACCCAGAGCCCCAGAGTCCCAGGGACCCAGAGACCCAGAGCCCCAGAGCCCAGGGACCCAGGGACCCAGAGCCCCAGAGCCCCAGAGTCCCAGAGCCCCAGAGTCCCAGAGCCCCAGAGTCCCAGAGCCCCAGGGACCCAGAGCCCCAGAGTCCCAGGGACCCAGAGTCCCAGGGACCCAGAGCCCCAGAGCCCCAGAGTCCCAGAGCCCCAGAGCCCCAGAGCCCCAGAGCCACAGGGACCCAGAGCCCCATGGACCCAGAGCCCCAGAGTCCCAGGGACCCAGAGACCCAGAGTCCCAGGGACCCAGAGACCCAGAGCCCCAGGGACCCAGAGCCCCAGAGCCCCAGAGTCCCAGGGACCCAGAGACCCAGAGCCCCAGAGCCCCAGAGCCCCAGGGACCCAGAGACCCAGAGCCCCAGAGCCCCAGAGCCCCAGAGTCCCAGGGACCCAGAGCCCCAAGGACCCAGGGACCCAGAGTCCCAGGGACCCAGAGTCCCAGGGACCCAGAGACCCAGGGACCCAGAGTCCCAGAGTCCCAGAGTCCCAGGGACCCAGAGCCCCAGGGACCCAGAGCCCCAGGGACCCAGGGACCCAGGGACCCAGAGACCCAGAGCCCCAGAGCCCCAGAGCCCCAGAGCCCCAGAGCCCCAGAGTCCCAGGGACCCAGGGACCCAGGGACCCAGGGACCCAGAGCCCCAGAGCCCCAGGGACCCAGAGTCCCAGGGACCCAGAGACCCAGAGCCCCAGGGACCCAGGGACCCAGGGACCCAGGGACCCAGAGACCCAGAGCCCCAGAGCCCCAGGGACCCAGGGACCCAGGGACCCAGAGACCCAGAGACCCAGAGCCCCAGGGACCCGGCGCACCGGTCGAACCTATCTGGCCCACACTTAAGCCCCCGCCCTCGGACTAAACCAATCAGCCTGCCCCGTCAAAAAAGATGCCCACTGGTAGACCTGGAACCTTAAAATATATTGGAAGTGGGATGGTTGCCCAATTGCTGTATACTATATTGCAAGTTCATCCTGCCCACTGGTGGACCTGGGAGCCAAAACGGCGCGCAATATATTGGAAGTGGGACGGTTGCGCAATCGCTGTACAATATATTGGAAGTGGGATGGTTGCCCAATTGCTGTATAATATATTGCAAGTTCATCCTGCCCACTGGTGGACCTGGGTGCCAAAACGGCGCGCAATATATTGGAAGTGGGACGGTTGAGCAATCGCTGTACAATATATTGGAAGTGGGATGGTTGCCCAATTGCTGTACAATATATTGGAAGTGGGATGGTTGCCCAATTGCTGTATAATATATTGCAAGTTCATCCTGCCCACTGGTGGACCTGGGTGCCAAAACGGCGCGCAATATATTGGAAGTGGGACGGTTGAGCAATCGCTGTACAATATATTGGAAGTGGGATGGTTGCCCAATTGCTGTACAATATATTGGAAGTGGGATGGTTGCCCAATTGCTGTATAATATATTGCAAGTTCATCCTGCCCACTGGTGGACCTGGGAGACAAAACGACGCGCAATATATTGGAAGTGGGACGGTTGCGCAATCGCTGTATAATATATTGGAAGTGGGATGGTTGCCCAATTGCTGTATAATGTATTGGAAGGACCCTCCGTCAAATCTCAAAGTTCATTCTGCCCACTGGTGGACCTGGGAGACAAAACGCCGCACAATATATTGAAAGTGGGATGGTTGCCCAATTGCTGTACAATACATGGGAAGTGGGATGGTTGTCCAGTTCATTACACCCTCATCCTGGGCCTCTGATTAGGCTTGCCCCGGAGCTTACCACCGGTGCCTACCTCCAGGGGCTTATTCACCCCAACGCCCTGGTCCCCTAACCCGGCATGAATTTCACCAAGGGTCCCCTACCTCCGGGGCTCCCTATCAGCCAATACATTAAGAACACCTCATCCTGGGCCTCTGATAAGGCTTGCCCCGGAGTTTACCACCGGGGCCTACCTCCGGGGCCTAATTAAACCCAACGCCCTGGTTCCCTGAACGGGCCTTATTCAAACAACCTCTCCGCCGCCTAAGCTCCGGAGCTTCCTTTTGGCTCCCAGAGGCCCAGAGGCCCAGGCTCCCAGAGGCCCAGAGGCCCAGGCTACCAGAGGCCCAGGCTACCAGAGGCCCAGAGACCCAGGCTACCAGAGGCCCAGGCTCCCAGAGACCCAGAGGCCCAGAGGCCCAGAGGCCCAGAGACCCAGAGGCCCAGAGTCCCAGAGACCCAGAGACCCAGGGCCCCAGAGACCCAGAGCCCCAGAGCCCCAGAGCCCCAGGGACCCAGGGACCCAGAGACCCAGAGACCCAGAGACCCAGAGACCCAGGCTCCCAGAGGCCCAGAGACCCAGAGACCCAGAGACCCAGAGCCCCGGGGACCCAGAGACCCGGAGACCCAGAGCCCCAGAGCCCCAGAGCCCCAGAGTCCCAGGGACCCAGAGCCCCAGAGCCCCGGGGACCCAGAGCCCCAGAGCCCCGGGGACCCAGAGACCCAGAGCCCCAGAGCCCCAGAGGCCCAGAGGCCCAGAGGCCCAGAGTCCCAGAGACCCAGAGACCCAGAGCCCCAGAGCCCCGGGGACCCAGAGCCCCAGAGCCCCGGGGACCCAGAGACCCAGAGCCCCAGAGTCCCAGGGACCCAGAGCCCCAGAGCCCCAGAGACCCAGAGTCCCAGAGCCCCAGAGTCCCAGGGACCCAGAGCCCCAGAGCCCCAGAGCCCCGGGGACCCAGAGCCCCAGAGCCCCGGGGACCCAGAGACCCAGAGCCCCGGGGACCCAGAGACCCAGAGCCCCAGAGCCCCAGAGACCCAGAGACCCAGAGACCCAGAGCCCCAGAGCCCCAGAGACCCAGAGCCCCAGAGACCCAGAGCCCCAGAGCCCCGGGGACCCAGAGCCCCAGAGCCCGGGGACCCAGAGACCCAGAGCCCCAGAGTCCCAGGGACCCAGAGCCCCAGAGCCCCAGAGCCCCAGGGACCCAGAGCCCCAGAGTCCCAGAGCCCCAGAGCCCCAGAGCCCCAGAGCCCCGGGGACCCAGAGCCCCAGAGCCCCAGAGCCCCGGGGACCCAGAGCCCCAGAGCCCCAGAGCCCCGGGGACCCAAAGCCCCAGAGCCCCGGGGACCCAGAGACCCAGAGCCCCGGGGACCCAGAGACCCAGAGCCCCAGAGCCCCAGAGACCCAGAGACCCAGAGCCCCAGAGCCCCAGAGACCCAGAGCCCCAGAGACCCAGAGCCCCAGAGCCCCGGGGACCCAGAGCCCCAGAGCCCGGGGACCCAGAGACCCAGAGCCCCAGAGTCCCAGGGACCCAGAGCCCCAGAGCCCCAGAGCCCCAGGGACCCAGAGCCCCAGAGTCCCAGAGCCCCAGAGCCCCAGAGCCCCGGGGACCCAGAGCCCCAGAGCCCCGGGGACCCAGAGACCCAGAGCCCCAGAGTCCCAGGGACCCAGAGCCCCAGAGACCCAGAGCCCCAGGGACCCAGAGACCCAGAGCCCCAGAGTCCCAGAGACCCAGGCTCCCAGAGGCCCAGAGGCCCAGAGGCCCAGGCTACCAGAGGCCCAGAGGCCCAGGCTACCAGAGGCCCAGGCTCCCAGAGGCCCAGAGGCCCAGGCTACCAGAGGCCCAGAGGCCCAGAGCCCCAGAGCCCCAGAGACCCAGAGGCCCAGAGACCCAGAGTCCCAGAGACCCAGAGACCCAGGCTACCAGAGGCCCAGAGGCCCAGAGGCCCAGGCTACCAGAGGCCCAGGCTTCCAGAGGCCCAGAGAAATTTTATTTATATTTGATTTGGACATTTTACGCTCTTTCTGGACCCTTAGACCCTCCCCCAAGCTTTGGGCGGGACTTTAGAGAGGTCAAAGTTGAATGCATCCCATTTGCAATATATATGACACTGTTAAATATATTGGAAGTTGGATGGTGTAGGTTATTCCATTCAGAAAGCCAATCAGAGCCAATCAGAGCCAAGTGACACATACTAAAGGGATGGGCCCAACGTTCTGAACTCCTAGATGGAGCACCAGTGCCCCTAGTGCTGTCCAAATGGCGATTTTGCCGCGGGTATCAAACTGGAAAAAGTTATCACTCAGTGTCCAAATGGTCATGCTTTATACGGCATTATGGATCCATAACCGGCATACAATCCCACTGTGGTCATAAGTGTCCAATGGCAATATATTTGAATGGGCCTTTGTCCAGAAAGTGTATAGTGGGGCTAACTTAAGAGAGTCATAGTTACTCCCGCCGTTAACCCGCGCTTCGATGAATTTCTTCACTTTGACATTCAGAGCACTGGGCAGAATTCACATCGTGTCAACACCCGGTCCAAGAGCCTTCACGATGCTGTGTTTTAATTAAACAGTCGGATTCCCCTTGTCCGCAGCAGTTCTAATTCGGCTGTTAGGTGCCGGCCGAGAGACCCGGCCCCGGAGGTCTCCCCCCGAGGCGAGACTCATAAGCCCGAGAGATCCACGGAGCCTAGGCTCGGCGCGCGAGGCTCCAGGGACACCGCCCCGACCCACCGAAGCCCCACCACCGGCGGTGGCCCGCTACGAGTCCACACACGCACGAGAGACCGCAACCCCCCCACGCGGACCTACGTTCCATTGCGTCCCTCCGCGTCCCATCGGGGGAGAGCGAAGGGCCGGACGCTCGAGCTTAGCCGGGGGCGGCCCACCCGGCGACGGGCGTCGGGAGCCCGGCCCGGCTTAGGTAGGGAGAGGGAGGCCGAAGGCGGTCATCCGACGGAGGTTAGTCCCGAAGGACGCTCCCCCGCCGGCATCCCACCGACGACCGGCTCCCCTACCGTCGACCTGACCGAGGCCCCCTAAGCGCCACCGCCGAGGGGGGGACACGCACCGGGGCTTAAGGTCTCGCTCGCCGCGACCCACTCTCATCGACCCCGACAGACAGACGGAGCCTTGTTCACGGGGGTTTGGATATACTGGGGGGACAATCTCTCGCCGTGCGCTTCCTCGCGCGCAGGACCCAGTGGGGGGGGGCCCGAAGGTGGACCGGGAACAGCTCCCCGTCGCACGGGCAGCACCGGG
>NW_027101324.1:3149108-3161608 GCF_029633855.1 Hoplias malabaricus
TCTGATCTGAGGCCGCACACAGAGGTTTCTTATGCGGGGGCGAGGGCGGAGGCGGAGGGCCGAAGGCTAGGGGCGAGGGGCGAGAGCCCGGCACGAGACCGAACTCCGCGACACCTTCCCCCCCACCCCGGCCGCTCGCCCGCCCGCTCACTCGCCCGCTCGCTGGGTTTAATCGGCACTCGCCACCCCCGCGTCCGACTGCGCGGAGCCCCGCTCGGGACTCGGGGAGAGACCGTAACGGACGTGGACCCGGACCTACTCGGCTCTCCCTCCGTTCCCTGTACGGAGCTCTCTCGCAACACGGGCCGCGTGGACTGGCTCGGAACCGAGTCTTCGTTTGGGAAGACGAAGGGCCGTTTTCAGGCCCTGCGAGCTTCCAGCCGCGGTCTCTCTCTCTCAGCGGGGGCGCGGAGACCGATCGATGGGTAAAGCGACCCTCAGACAGGCGTGGCCGCGGGATGGACCCCCGCGGCCGCAATATGCGTTCGAAATTTCGATGATCTGTGTCCTGCAATTCACATTAGTTAACGCAGATGGCTGCGTTCTTCATCGAAGCACGAGCCGAGTGATCCACCGCTAAGAGTCGTATTCGGGTTTGTGCCCGGCCCGTTACAGGCCGGGCGAAGGAAGCCATTCGAACAAGAGACAATTTTTGCCAATATATTTCAAGCCGGGTGCCTTCCACCCCCGTGCAGGGGGGGAAAGGTCATTGAACCTGGGCGTCACCACCGGACCGAGGAGTTACGGCCCGGGGGACGATCGCCCGAGTAGGTGCCCGAGACTTACGTGGTTTAGGAGACCGGGGTCTAGGCACCCGCCGTTCCCGGCGAGGCCCAGGGGTTTGGTTCGCTGCGTTACGGGTCCCGGTCTAAGGCATTCAGGCGTGCGCTCAAAGCCAAGCTCTCCACCCCGGAGGGTATGAGCGAGGCCCGGTGGTACGCTCCCAAGTCCCCGCTTAGGGGAAGGCGCTGGGTAGATCCCACCTAGTCAGGACCGGCGGGCACCGGCCGTCTCCTTTCGGGTGTTTATAAACGCATCCGGGGTTCGTGAGGCCCCTTCAACTCGCGCACCGGCCTTAGACTATTATACGGTCCGTCTCTGCGAAGCCAACATCGGGGGTATTTTGCATGCGCTCTTAAGCTCCGCTCTAACCCCGTGAGGGGAAAGAGTTTCGCCCGGCGGTACGCTCCCGTCCACCACCGCCCCCTGTGCCGGGGGGATGGGTTCAGGGAGATCCCACCGAGGCCGGCGAGCACCGGCCAACGCCCTGGGGGTGAGTAAGCCCCTTTGACTCGCGCACGCACAATCAAGCCTTCAACGATCAATGGTTTTTTGGGTTTAACTACCCGGCGGGCGGCTCCGGCGCCACTCTTCCCCCCGCGAACGGGAGGGGCGGACCGGGGTACCTATGCACCTAAGGCGGTCCTCGCATAACCCCGAGTTCCGAAGCCGGCTCGCTACGTCCACCCACCCGGAGGGGGGAGAGACTCACGTCGGCCGACGACGAAAGGTACGAGGCTTCTGCGGTCCATACCTTGAAGGTACCCGCCGGGGGGGAGGTTCGGCCTCTCGAGTCCGACTCGACAACCGGCACGGACGGCGGGCGCCGACCGCGGCCAGGTCACCGTTATTGATCCTTCCGCAGGTTCCCCTACGAAAACCTTGTTACGACTTTTACTCCCTCTAGATGTCCGGGTTCGATCGACTTCCCATCGCCCGGAGGCGACCCCCGTTCGAGGGCCGCCCCGGGGACGGTCCGAGGACCTCACCGAGGCATCCGATCGGTAGTAGCGACGGGCGGTGTGTACAAAGGGCAGGGACTTAATCGACGCGGGCTGGTGACCCGCGCCTACTTGGAATTCCTCGTTCGAGGGGAATAGTTGCAATCCCCTGTCCCCAGCGGGGAATGGCGTTCATAGGATTGCCCGCACCTCTCGGCGTAGGGTAACTTACATGTTGAACCAGCCATTGTAGCTCACGTGCGACCCCGGACTTCTAAGGGCATCACAGACCTGTTATTGCTCCATTTCTCAAGTGGCTTCTGTGCCACAAATCGCTCTAAGAAGTTTAGCCACCGACCGCTGATTCCCACCGGGCGAACCCCAACCTTCAGGCCCGCGGTAAGCGGGAGGGCACCGGGGAGGGGAGAGGGAAGGCGAAGGCGAAGGACGGACAACCCACACCCGGAGAGCGGAACGAGGTGCGGACGGCATCGGGGAGGGAACCGAACGCGAAGGGGAGAGGCCGGAGCCACCCACTCGACGCAGAACTGAACCCCCGTCAACCGCATCACCTCCCCGAACCGATCCGGGGTAGAACCGGACCCCCGCCGAAACCCCCAACACCCCCACCCCGATGGGGACCCCCCGCGAACGGGGACCTTCGGGGATAGAGTCCGACCCAGGAGAGGGGCCGTGTAACTACTTAAAGGATGGGATCTCGTTCGTTACCGGAATTGACCAGACGAATCGCTCCACGAACTACCAACGGCCATGCACCACCACCCACAGAATCGAGAAAGAGCCGTCAATCTGTCAATCCTTACCGTGTCCGGGCCGGGTTAGGTTCCCCGCGTTGAGTCAAATTAAGCCGCAAGCTCCACTCCTGGTGGTGCCCTTCCGTCAATTCCTTTAAGTTTCAGCTTTGCAACCGTACTCCCCCCAGAGCCCAAAGACTCGTGGTTTCCCGGACGCTGCCCGGCGGGTCATAGTCGTTAACCCAACGCCGCCGGATCGCGGGTCGGCATAGTTTACGGTCGGAACTACGACGGTACCTGATCGTCTTCGATCCTCCGACTTTCGTTCTTGATTAATGAAAACATTCTTGGCAAATGCCTTCGCTTTTGTCCGTCCCGCACCGGTCTACGAATTTCACCTCTCTCGGTGCGGTACGAATGCCCCCGGCCGTCCCTCTTAATCATGACCTTTGGTCCGTCAAACCCACGAAATAGGACCAAGAGAGCGGTCGGATACCCCCCCGGCTCGGGGAACCGTGCGGCGGCCAGAAAACGGCCCCGCCCGGCCGCCTCGCCGAAGAGCTCCGACTCGCCCCCCATGGGAAGGCCTTATTCCATTATTCCTAGCTCAGTCCATTCAAGGCACGCTTCGGCCTGCTTTGAGCACTCTGTTTTGTTCAAAGTAAACGCACCGGACCCTTCCGCCCCCCACGTATTCAACCGCGGCGGACGACCCAGCTAAGGGCCTCTCCGCGGAGGAAGGGAGCAGAGGACACCGGATGAGTAGGGACAAGGTCCCGCGACCTCCACCCAGAGACCCGCGGGGGGTCCCCAACCCCCCCGGAGAGGGGCAGCTTCCCACCGCGAAGTCCGGACGGGCAGAGGCCCGGCAGCCGGGACCCGTCCCCGGATCCAACTACGAGCTTTTTAACTGCAGCAACGTTAACATACGCTATTGGAGCTGGAATTACCGCGGCTGCTGGCACCAGACTTGCCCTCCAATGGGTCCTCACCCACGGACGTAGATTGAGTTCATTTCGGTCCCGAAACCTTCAAACGGGGCCTCGCACCGATATTTTTCGTCACTACCTCCCCGTGTCGGGAATGGGTAATTTGCGCGCCTGCTGCCTTCCTTGGATGTGGTAGCCGTTTCTCAGGCTCCCTCTCCGGAATCGAACCCAGATTCCCCGTTACCCGTGGTCACCACACGTAGTCCCGTAGACTACCGTCGAAAGTTGATAGGGCAGACACTCGAATGAGACGTCGCCGCCCCGAAGGGCTCTGCGATCGGCCAAAGGTTATCTAGAGTCACCAAAGCGGACCCGACCGGAGTCGGGAGGGGGTTTTTTGGTTCTGATAAATGCACGTATCCGTGGGGGGCGCCGAGGGGGGAAGGTGAACCAGTCACCGACCACCTCGAAACGGCACCCCCACTTCCAACGCTTCGTTTGCATGTATTAGCTCTGGAATTACCACAGTTATACCAAGTAACGTGTGGAGCGATCAAAGGAACCATAACTGATTTAATGAGCCATTCGCAGTTTCACTGTACCAACGCCCGTGTGTACTTAGACTTGCATGGCTTAATCTTTGAGACAAGCATATGATACTGGCAGGATCAACCAGGCCGATCCCTCTGGTACTCAAACCCGGCTTGGGGAAAGAGAGAGAGTCGGTGGTGCGTGGAACTCGACCCCCCGAAGGAGGAAGAGACGCGCACCGCGGAAAGGCTTTTCGAACGAGACCCCCCGGAGGTGGGTCTGCAATCGGGGGTTTGACTACTTGGAAAATGTACGATTCAAGGCCCGGACGGTGCAGGCTAGGGGCCGGTTCCTTCCCTCAATAGGATCCCGACCCTAAGGCACCACCGACTCGGACCTTTTAACGGACCCAAACTGCGGTGGAAATTAGACCGACGGATAGGCTAAGTCTCCCTCGGAACGATTCTGGGACAAGCGGACCCCCTGTTACGGGGGGTCCACGAGCCATGGAGGCTGGAGCACGTGGCGGGGAGGATCGTTCTAAAAGCCGGTATTATTTCGGATTAGAAGCCTGCCCCTGGTGCTCCGGGTATGCCGCATTTCGAACGGGCGTAAAGGACGTCCGTTTAAGGGAAGAGAATGGAAGAGAATTTCCTGGCCCCCTCAAAGCGCGAGGAGGTCGGCATAGGTTTTACGGTACGCCCCCCCCGGAGCCGTCTGATGTTCAGAAGACGAAGGGTTTTGCCCCCAATCTCGTAAGGTCGAGGGCTCACCACCGAACTTCCAGCCGCGGTCCTTGGTAGGACCGATACGCGGACAAGCCGCAAAATCCTGGCCCCCTCGCAGTGCGAGGAGGTCGGCAAAGGTTTTACGATTCGCCCCCCCGGAGCCTACGGTTAGTTTTCTCGATTTAAGAAGACGAAGGGGGTCGGGCCCGGGAACCGTAAACCGAGCGCCTCTTCCCCTGCGAACTTCCAGCCGCGGTCCGTTTAAAAAGACCGATCCGTGACACCTCTAATGCGCTCTTTGCCTCCGGCCGTTTCCAGCGCGGGGGCCCGGTGGTGCGCTCCCAAGTCCCCGCGGAGGGGAAAATCTGGGAGATCCCACATTAGACCAAGCGGAACGCCGGTCTTCGCCTCGGGGGTTTGTATGCCCCTTTCGACTCGCGCACGGGCAAGAGTTAGGTTAGGAACGGGGACAACTGCCGGCGGGCGGCCCGTCGCACCCACCCCGCAAGTGGGCAGGTGGTCGGTGGCCTGTGGACCCGCCGCTCGGATTCGTTTATAGTAGGAACCATAACGGGGTACAACCCTCATACGCTCGACCCCCTCACGCCCAGAGAAGTGTTCACCTCCCTGGGCATATATCGAACGAATCATCGGGATTGAAGGGGAGGCCACCCAAACCATCCCCTTAGCCCAGAGGGGTGCCAGTCCTCGGGCTTCGGTATTCGCATCACCGGGGTCTATGGAGGTCTCGACTTAGGTTTTGAAAACCTCCAGAGGGGGGGCCGGATTAACCACCACCCTAGCCCAGAGGGGTGCCAGTCCTCGGGCTTCGGTATTCGCATCACCGGGGTCTATGGAGGTCTCGACTTAGGTTTTGAAAACCTCCAGAGGTGGGGCCGGATTAACCACCACCCTAGCCCAGAGGGGTGCCAGTCCTCGGGCATGTCACTTCGCATCACCGGGGTTCTATGGAGGTCTCGACTTAGGTTTTAAAAACCTCCAGAGGGTGGGGGCATATCTTATCCCCACCCTAGCCCAGAGGGGTGCCAGTCCTCGGGCATGTCATTTCGCATCACCGGGGTCTACGGAGGTCTCGACTTAGGTTTTGAAAACCTCCAGAGGGTGGGGGCATATCTTATCCCCACCCTAGCCCAGAGGGGTGCCAGTCCTCGGGCTTCGGTATTCGCATCACCGGGGTCTACGGAGGTCTCGACTTAGGTTTTGAAAACCTCCAGAGGGTGGGGCCTGACTTACCACCAACCCTTAGCCCAGAGGTGTGCCACTCCTCGGGCATGGAATTCGCATCAACGGGGTCTACGGATGTCTCGACTTAGGTTTTGAACACATCCAGGGAAGCAGAGCGGACATTCCCATTATTTCAAGCCCATCGGGAAGCCACTCCTTTGGGCATAGCGTTTCGCATCGCTGTTACCCAAACTTACGTCTGATTTAATGCCTCCCTAATATCCCGACGGCACCAGGCTGAGAAACCATATGCCCACAGGATTTGAGGCGTTGGAACCTCGTTCGCATAGCCGACAACGATGAACCTCCCTCGGACTCGCTACGAGGCTTGAGGAGGGTCCTGATTTTCTTAAAATCTCAGGTGAGGGACTTAGAAAATTTTCACTTTAAAACCACAGACCTCCAGAGGAGAGACCGGGCTTATCACAACCTTAGCCCAGAGGGCGTCACTCCTCGGGCATGTCACTTCGCATCACCGGGGGTCCATGGATGTCTCGACTTAGGTTTTGAACACATCCAGAAGGGGGGGCCGGATTAACCACCACCCTTAGCCCAGAGGGGTGCCAGTCCTCGGGCTTTAAATTCGCTTCGCCGGGGTCTATGGAAGTCATTTTTTAGACCTCCAGAGGGGAGGCAACCCAAACCATCCCCTTAGCCCAGAGGTGTGCCACTCCTCGGGCTTGTGTATTCGCATCACCGGGGTCCATGGAAGTCATTTTAGACATCCAGAGGGGAGGCCACCCTAACCATCCCCTTAGCCCAGAGGGGTGCCAGTCCTCGGGCTTTAAATTCGCTTCGCCGGGGTCTATGGAAGTCATTTTTAGACCTCCAGAGGGGAGGCAACCCAAACCATCCCCTTAGCCCAGAGGTGTGCCAATCCTCGGGCTTGTGTATTCGCATCACCGGGGTCCATGGAAGTCATTTTAGACATCCAGAGGGGAGGCCACCCTAACCATCCCCTTAGCCCAGAGGGGTGCCAGTCCTCGGGCTTTAAATTCGCTTCGCCGGGGTCTATGGAAGTCATTTTTAGACCTCCAGAGGGGAGGCAACCCAAACCATCCCCTTAGCCCAGAGGTGTGCCACTCCTCGGGCTTGTGTATTCGCATCACCGGGGTCCATGGAAGTCATTTTAGACATCCAGAGAGTGGGGCCGGTCTTACCACCACCCTTAAGCCCAGAGGGCGTCACTCCTCGGGCATGAAATTCGGATTACCGGGGTCTATGGATGTCTCAACTTAGGTTTTGAACACATCCAGAGGGGAGGCCACCCAAACCATCCCCTTAGCCCGGAGGTGTGCACCTCCTCGGGCTTCAAATTCGAATCACCGGGGTCCATGGAAGTCATTTTAGACATCCAGAGAGTGGGGCCGGTCTTACCACCACTCTTAGCCCAGAGGGCGCCACTCCTCGGGCATGAAATTCGCATCACCGGGGTCCATGGAAGTCAGTTTAGACCTCCAGAGAGTGGGGCCGGTCTTACCACCACTCTTAAGCCCAGAGGGCGTCACTCCTCGGGCATGAAATTCGGATTACCGGGGTCTATGGATGTCTCAACTTAGGTTTTGAACACATCCAGAGGGGAGGCCACCCAAACCATCCCCTTAGCCCGGAGGTGTGCACCTCCTCGGGCTTGAAATTCGAATCACCGGGGTCCATGGAAGTCAGTTTAGACCTCCAGAGAGTGGGGCCGGTCTTACCACCACCCTTAAGCCCAGAGGGCGTCACTCCTCGGGCATGGAATTCGCATCAACGGGGTCTACGGATGTCTCGACTTAGGTTTTGAACACATCCAGGGAAGCAGAGCGGACATTCCCATTATTTCAAGCCCATCGGGAAGCCACTCCTTTGGGCATAGCGTTTCGCATCGCTGTTACCCAAACTTACGTCTGATTTAATGCCTCCCTAATATCCCGACGGCACCAGGCTGAGAAACCATATGCCCACAGGATTAGAGGCGTCTGAACCCCTTTCGCATAGCCGACAACGATGAACCTCCCTCGGACTCGCTACGAGGCTTGAGGAGGGTCCTGATTCTCTTAAAATCTCAGGTGAGGGACTTAGAAAATATTCACTTTAAAACCACAGACCTCCAGAGGAGAGACCGGGCTTATCACAACCTTAGCCCAGAAGGCACCACTCTTCGGGCATGTCACTTCGCATCACCGGGGTCCATGGAAGTCTCGACTTAGGTTTTGAACGCATCCAGAGGGTGGGAGCCGGACTTACCACCACCCTTAGCCCAGAGGGCGTCACTCCTCGGGCATAAAATTCGGATAACCGGGGTCCATGGAAGTCAATTTTGACCTCCAGAGAGGGGGGGGGCCTGGCTTACCACCACCCTAAGCCCAGAGGGCGTCACTCCTCGGGCATGAAATACGCTACACCGGGGTCCATGGAAGTCAGTTTAGACCTCCAGAGAGGGGGGGCCGGGCTTACCACCACCCTTAGCCCAGAGGGCACCACTCCTCGGGCTTGAAATTCGCATCACCGGGGTCCATGGAAGTCTCGACTTAGGTTTTGGAAACCTCCAGAGGGGGGGCTGCACTTACCACCACCCTAAGCCCAGAGGGCGTCACTCCTCGGGCATGAAATACGCTATACCGGGGTCCATGGAAGTCCTTTTAGACCTCCAGAGAGGGGGGGGGCCGGGCTTACCACCACCCTTAGCCCAGAGGGCACCACTCCTCGGGCTTGAAATTCGCATCACCGGGGTCCATGGAAGTCTCGACTTAGGTTTTGGAAACCTCCAGAGGGGGGGCTGCACTTACCACCACCCTTAGCCCAGAGGTTCATCACTCCTCGGGCATGAAATTCGGATAACCGGGGTCCATGGAAGTCAGTTTAGACCTCCAGAGAGTGGGGCCGGGCTTACCACCACCCTAAGCCCAGAGGGCGTCACTCCTCGGGCATGAAATTCAGATAACCGGGGTCCATGGAAGTCAGTTTAGACCTCCAGAGAGTGGGGCCGGGCTTACCACCACCCTAAGCCCAGAGGGCGTCACTCCTCGGGCATGAAATTCGGATAACCGGGGTCCATGGAAGTCTCGACTTAGGTTTTGGAGACCTCCAGAGGGGGGGCCGGGCATACCACCACCCTTAGCCCAGAGGGCGTCACTCCTCGGGCATGAAATACGCTATACCGGGGTCCATGGAAGTCAGTTTTGACCTCCAGAGAGGGGGGGCCTGGCTTACCACCACCCTAGCCGAGAGGGCGTCACTCCTCGGGCATGAAATTCGCTTCACCGGGGTCCATGGAAGTCATTTTAGACCTCCAGAGAGGGGGGGCTGCACTTACCACCACCCTAGCCGAGAGGGCGTCACTCCTCGGGCATGAAATTCGGATCACCGGGGTCCATGGAAGTCAGTTTAGACCTCCAGAGAGTGGGGCCGGGCTTACCACCACCCTAAGCCCAGAGGGCGTCACTCCTCGGGCATGAAATTCGGATAACCGGGGTCCATGGAAGTCTCGACTTAGGTTTTGGAGACCTCCAGAGGGGGGGCCGGGCATACCACCACCCTTAGCCCAGAGGGCGTCACTCCTCGGGCATGAAATACGCTTAACCGGGGTCCATGGAAGTCAATCTAGACCTCCAGAGAGGGGGGGCCGGGCTTACCACCACCCTTAGCCCAGAGGGCATCACTCCTCGGGCATGAAATTCGCATCACCGGGGTCCATGGAAGTCAGTTTAGACCTCCAGAGGGGGGGCTGAGCATACCACCACCCTTAGCCCAGAGGTGTGCTCCTCATCGGGCATGAAATACGCTTCACCGGGGTCCATGGAAGTCATTCGAGACCTCCAGAGGGGGGGCCGGGCATACCACCACCCTTAGCCCAGAGGTGAGTCACTCCTCGGGCATCAAATTCGCATCACCGGGGTCCATGGAAGTCAGTTTAGACCTCCAGAGGGGGGGCTGAGCATACCACCACCCTTAGCCCAGAGGTGTGCTCCTCATCGGGCATGAAATACGCTTCACCGGGGTCCATGGAAGTCATTCGAGACCTCCAGAGGGGGGGCCGGGCATACCACCACCCTTAGCCCAGAGGTGAGTCACTCCTCGGGCATCAAATTCGCATCACCGGGGTCCATGGAAGTCAGTTTAGACCTCCAGAGGGGGGGCTGAGCATACCACCACCCTTAGCCCAGAGGTGTGCTCCTCATCGGGCATGAAATACGCTTCACCGGGGTCCATGGAAGTCATTCGAGACCTCCAGAGGGGGGGCCGGGCATACCACCACCCTTAGCCCAGAGGTGAGTCACTCCTCGGGCATCAAATTCGCATCACCGGGGTCCATGGAAGTCAGTTTAGACCTCCAGAGGGGGGGCTGAGCATACCACCACCCTTAGCCCAGAGGTGTGCTCCTCATCGGGCATGAAATACGCTTCACCGGGGTCCATGGAAGTCATTCGAGACCTCCAGAGGGGGGGCCGGGCATACCACCACCCTTAGCCCAGAGGTGAGTCACTCCTCGGGCATCAAATTCGCATCACCGGGGTCCATGGAAGTCAGTTTAGACCTCCAGAGGGGGGGCTGAGCATACCACCACCCTTAGCCCAGAGGTGTGCTCCTCATCGGGCATGAAATACGCTTCACCGGGGTCCATGGAAGTCATTCGAGACCTCCAGAGGGGGGGCTGGGCATACCACCACCCTTAGCCCAGAGGTGAGTCACTCCTCGGGCATCAAATTCGCATCACCGGGGTCCATGGAAGTCAGTTTAAACATCCAGAGGGGGGGGGCCGAGCATACCACCACCCTTAGCCCAGAGGTGTGCTCCTCATCGGGCATCAAATTCGCATCACCGGGGTCCATGGAAGTCATTCGAGACCTCCAGAGGGGGGGCCGAGTATACCACCACCCTTAGCCCAGAGGTGAGTCACTCCTCGGGCATCAAATTCGCATCACCGGGGTCCATGGAAGTCAGTTTAGACCTCCAGAGGGGGGGCCGAGCATACCACCACCCTTAGCCCAGAGGTGAGTCACTCCTCGGGCATCAAATTCGCATCACCGGGGTCCATGGAAGTCAGTTTAAACATCCAGAGGGGGGGGCCGAGCATACCACCACCCTTAGCCCAGAGGTGTGCTCCTCATCGGGCATCAAATTCGCATCACCGGGGTCCATGGAAGTCAGTTTAGACCTCCAGAAAGGGGGGCCGAACCTACCACCAACCTTAGCCCAGAGGGCGTCACTCCTCGGGCTTCAAACTCCCATCGCCGGGGTCCCATGGAAGTCTCGACTTAGGTTTTGAACCGTTCCGGGGTCACCTCCAGTGAGATAACGCGGAAATCTCACTATATTCATGCCCACAGGCGAACCAGAGCCTTGGGCTTGTCATAGTTACATACGGTGTACCCAAACTTTCGTCTTTTCTAAAGGAACCCTAATGTCCTGACGGCACCGCACTGGAAACCCCCATGCCCTCTGAATTTTTACCTCTCCGAGGTGCTCCGTTTTGGGCTTGCTACCTAGGGCGAAGAGGGTCAGAAATTTTTCTAAGTCCTACTTTAAAACGTCCCACTGGGAGAACACTAGGGTTAGCACTTTGCCAAAAAATCACGGCTGAATGCAATTTTCACGCCTCGCACCCTTTGTTCGTTTAGATTTAACAAAAAAATCAACCGACCCCCCTTTTTAACAACGCTTTGCCGAATTTAGCTCACTTTTCCCGGCCTGGAATATCTCACGCTTGCCCCCCACGGTACTTACCTCCGGGGAAGACACCCCCGTCGCTGCCAACGCCCATGCCCGGCCCAGGCTCACCCGACTCGGCCTCGCTCGCTCCATCGCCCGCTCCAAACCTCCGGGGAGAAGACCCCCATCGCCGCCAACGCCCATGCCCGGCCCAGGCTCACCCGACTCGGCCTCGCTCGCTACATCGCCCCGCTCCAAACCTCCGGGGCTGGACCTCCACCAACCCAGCGCACCTCTCGAACCTATCCGGCCCACACTTAAGCACTCCTCCTCGGACTAAACCATCCAGCCCGCGCCGCTGGAACGAGCGCCCACTGGAAGACCCGAGCCCCAAACCCGCGCGCTTTACGGTTCTCTATCTCCCCGGGCTCGGAGCACTTTTCTCGGCCATGGGACCTCCAGGGGGGGCCCTTCATGGCTCCGTCAATATTCCTTTAAGTCTCACTCCGCCCACTGGAAGACCCGAGCCCCAAACCCGCGCGCTTTACGGTTCTCTATCTCCCCGGGCTCGGGGCACTTTTCTCGGCCATGGGACCTCCAGGGGGGGCCCCTCATGGCTCCGTCATCATTCCTCTAAGTCTCATTCCGCCCACTGCGATACCCGAGGCCTTTAACCGCGGCGTTCACGGTTCTCTATCACCCCGGGCTCGGGGCACTTTTCTCGGCCATGGGACCTCCAGGGGAGGCCCTTCCTGGCTCCGTCATCATTCCTCTAAGTCTCATTCCGCCCACTGCGATACCCGAGGTCTTTAACCGCGGCGTTCACGGTTCTCTATCACCCCGGGCTCGGAGCACTTTTCTCGGCCATGGGACCTCCAGGGGAGGCCCCTCATGGCTCCGTCATCATTCCTCTAAGTCTCATTCCGCCCACTGCGATACCCGAGGTCTTTAACCGCGGCG